>NC_068374.1:8503394-8698394 GCF_023724105.1 Carassius gibelio
TAGTTTCACACCTAATTCACTTAACACACACACACACACACACACACACACTACCCACAGTGACAGTGGGACTGAGTGACATCAGATGTATGATAGTTTTTTAATTTTCTATCATCCATATAGTGTTGTATAGTCATGAAACTATTGTCATGAGACCAGTCATTCTGAGGAAATATGCCTCAGAATGAATTGTCTTCTATGTGTACTTTTTTTTTTTTGAAGTGTTTAGAAGCTGCACTTTAAAAAAATAAAAAGACATTTACTGGTTCCTTTTTTACTATTATTTCAAAAAATCACCACGACAAAACCATTCAAGCTATCCAAAATTCATTCACACCTGTTCTGTAAGATTAATTCTTTAAACAGTGGTAAAAGAGGATGTGATGCTGAACCTTCAAGAGTCACTCAAAACGTATCTGTCCATAAAGCCTATAAAAAATTATTCTTAATATACAGTTCACAATACTTCAGCTTGTTATTCTAATTAAGTGAGGGTAATTTTATCAGTAAAATTCCTAAAATACATATTATTTTATTTGAAAGATTTCTATAAATGATTTAAATCATACTAGTTTCTACAATAATTATTTAAAAGTAATCCTATAGCTCCCTCTGGTGGCCATTATAGGTACTAAGAATTGCAAGCTTGATTTATAAGTTATGATAGTTTTAATTTTATGCTGGCTCTTGAAAAAAATAAAGCTATGAAACTTACTGTGCTTCCTTCAAATGAGGACTTCTACTTATATAAAAAATTATGAAGAGTTAGAATGAAAATTTGTAAAGATATAGTAAAATAACTATTGTATTTTTTTATGTTACTTTAATAAATCTCTATGGCAACACCATTTAAGCTATCCTAAACCCATTCACAATTTAACATCTCAGTATATTGGCATCATGTTGAAAAAGGAGTATGGAGTAGTATGAGGAGGAGTATGAATTCATTTACAGGCTGATTTTATCATAAATCCACAATAAAATTTCTGAGTTCTGTATCAATCTGTGTTGTTGTTTGTTTATTTTTATCTTTTATTTTTCATAGGAAGATAACTTACTCTCCTTTTTAATAAATGTGCTTATAAACCAAGGACAAGCTATTTATAGCTGTATTTATAAACTGCTTACTACTGACTATTAATATTGGGACAAGGCTTTATAAAGCATGAACTGACTATTTACTAATGAGTGCAGTTATTATAAAGTGTTATCAATGCATTTGCTAATGTTAACAAATTAGACATTATTTTACAGTGTTATCAAATCCTTAAATGACTCATAAGCATTTGTGAAAGTTCTGCTTGCATTACAGCTTAGTATTGATCTGTGAGCTGAACAGATGTACTGTTACATCCATGAGATTTTGTTTTTATTGTAATACACAAACTATGAAATTATACAAAATGTATAAAAAGGTAAATAAATAAATACGCACACATTAAAAAAGCAGCCAAGAATGAGTTTCCTTTTTTATACAGATTACAATTGAAGACAGAAGCAAGTGGTAAATGTTGTCACTTTAATATTCAAATCCAGTAGATCCACTTCAGATTTATTTCTCAACAGTTTATGTTCACGTGGCTGTTTTCGTTTATATTCGCCAAGCTATTATGTGTTTTGAAATAATCTTGTCCGTTACGTGTTCGTTCGTACGACGAAAGCCAGAATCCTGCAGCTCGAGAGATATGTTATTCTGCCAGTCACGCTTTCAAATAGTCTTGCACACTTAAACAGGTCACAAACACCTGCATTTAGCTCTTGTAGTGTTACAGTGGGTTTATTGTGTGCATTTGTGGTAATATTTTATTTAAAAAAGCTCTTAAACAAGAATAAATTCGTTTGTTTTGAGCTCGACACTGTACGCGCTGATCGGAGGCGGTGATTTCAGATAGGCAGCCACAAATATTTCATTTTCACACAAACAGTTCAAAAACATCTTAATTTAGCTCTTGGTGTGTTCTAATTGGTTGATTGTGTGATATCGCTGTAATAATTTATTTTTAAAAGCTTTAAAACAGGAATAAATTCGTTTTTTTCTGAGCTCTTTACTCCAGACGCTCGTGATCACAGCGGTGATTCATCTCTCCTATTTCTCACGTATCTCTGGCCAGAAATAATTTATCCATGAGCCCTGAACCGGTAATAATCAGATATGTTGGTTTAGCTTGTCAGTGTGAATTAAATCTAAGTATTTATTTGTATTTTTAACCGATTTAAAAGTGAAAGTAAAAGTCCGGTAATTGCACCTGTAGGGGCGCAATTTCTCTCAGACAATGGAAGTCTAAGCACATATACTCAAACAGAGGGACAGAGTAAGATGAGATGTCTGACAGTTTTTTAGTTTTCTGTTATCCATACAGTGTTGTAAAGTCGTGAAACTATGCAAATTTCCTCAGAATGACTTTTTCATCTGTATGAAAAAATTCTTTGACGTGTTTGGAAGCTGCAATTTAAAAATACAATAATGATTCCCTTTGTAAGGTCATTTAAAAAAATCACCACTGCAAAACCATTCAAGCTATCCAAAATCCATTCACAATTTAAGTTCCTATCAGAAATACTGATGTGTGTTCAGAGTTTTGTGAAATTCTAAGTATGTTATTTGCCTAAAAATCACCTGAGAAGTATTCCAGTTTGACATGTTGCCACGCCAACAATTTTTTAGATATCAATATCCCCCTTGCAGATTTATATCGGCTGTGTTTTAACATTATTCTGATGAAGTTTGAAGCAAATCGAGTAATAATAAGATGCTGAATTCAAATCATTTTGAAAATGACACACTTCCTTCTGCCAGTTGGTGGCGCTATAACTTTGACTCCTAATAGTCACATATATGCGATCAACATCATACAACGAATAATCTGATGAAGTTTGATTAAAATCAGGAAATGTATGTGGACGGTATTAGACACTTCCTGTTTCTCATTTCTCGCCATAATTTCAACGCCTCGCCACGAGCAAACCGTTTGAGATATCAAAAATCCCCTGGCAATTTTTCATCCCCAGTGTCTTGAGATCATGTTGACCGAGTTTGGCGGCAATCGAGAAAAAAACCTATGACAAGTATTTCAAATTCCAGAGCATGCGCTTTTTACATAACTCTAAATAGCTGACTTCCTGTTGGGTGGAGCCTATGACATGCAATACGAAAGTTGTTCGGCACGATGAGATCTATATGTGTACTGAGTTTCATAAGAATATGTGCAAGTATGTGTGAGCTATACATCAACATTTCTGACTGTGTTCCAGGGGGCGCCGTAGAGCCCCTGTGCCACGCCCGGGTCCCAGCCTCTGCAGGCTCCTAAAGGCCACCAATTCCAAAGTGTGCGCACATTTTCAAGAGTTTTTGAGTATGTTAAGGACCCTAAAAGCCCCCACAACTTTGACAAAAAATTTGAATACTAAACCCTAAATAGCCAACTTCCTGTTGGGCAGAGCCTATGATATGCAATACAAAAGTTGTTTGGATTGATGAGATTTATATGTGTACCGAGTTTCATACGTCTACGAGCAAGAATGTATGATATATGGCCCTCCATATTCCAGGGGGCGCTGTAGAGCCCCTGTGCCACGCCCGTGTATCAGTCTCTGCCCGGCCCTAATGGCCGCAGGTTCCAATCTGTGTGCCAATTTTCAAGACTTTTTAAGCACGTTAAGGGCCCCAAAAGCCCCCGAGACGTTGGAAAAAAATAATAATAATAATAATAATAAAAAATAATCCTAAGGAAAACAATAGGCCTCTCGCCCTTTGGGCTTGAGCCCTAATAATAATAATAATAATAAAAAAGAATCCTAAGGAAAACAATAGGCCTCTCGCCCTTTGGGCTTGAGCCCTAATAAAAAATAATCCTAAGGAAAACAATAGGCCTCTCGCCCTTTGGGCTTGAGCCCTAATAATAATAATAATAAACGAAGCAGATACAATAGGGTCCTCACACCTTCGGTGCTCGGGCCCTAATAATAATAATAATAAACAAAGCAGATACAAGAGGGTCCTCGCACCTCGGTGCTCGGGCCCTAATAAACGGAGCAATTCCAAGAGGGTCCTCACACCATCGGTGCTCGGGCCCTAATAAACGGAGCAATTCCAAGAGGGTCCTCACACCATCGGTGCTCGGGCCCTAATAAGTGCTGATGGCCACTTATACAGATGGTAATAATACAAATGTGCCATATAGTAAATAATCCACTCTCTCTATTCATATAGACACGTTCACTTTGATAGCCGTCATCATACAGTAATAGCGAGCTGATTTGGGCTGATTTGCACTCAAACAGATGGCAATCATGCAGATACATTCACATTCAACATACAGTATTGTTCAAAATAATAGCAGTACAATGTGACTAACCAGAATAATCAAGGTTTTTAGTATATTTTTTATTGCTACGTGGCAAACAAGTTACCAGTAGGTTCAGTAGATTGTCAGAAAACAAACAAGACCCAGCATTCATGATATGCACGCTCTTAAGGCTGTGCAATTGGGCAATTAGTTGAAAGGGGTGTGTTCAAAAAAATAGCAGTGTCTACCTTTGACTGTACAAACTCAAAACTATTTTGTACAAACATTTTTTTTTTCTGGGATTTAGCAATCCTGTGAATCACTAAACTAATATTTAGTTGTATGACCACAGTTTTTTAAAACTGCTGTGTGGCATGGAGTCAACCAACTTGTGGCACCTCTCGCTGTTATTCCACTCCATGATTCTTTAACAACATTCCACAATTCATTCACATTTCTTGGTTTTGCTTCAGAAACAGCATTTTTGATATCACCCCACAAGTTCTCAATTGGATTAAGGTCTGGAGATTGGGCTGGCCACTCCATAACATTAATTTTGTTGGTTTGGAACCAAGACTTTGCCCGTTTACTAGTGTGTTTTGGGTCATTGTCTTGTTGAAACAACCATTTCAAGGGCATGTCCTCTTCAGCATAGGGCAACATGACCTCTTCAAGTATTTTAACATATGCAAACTGATCCATGATCCCTGGTATGCGATAAATAGGCCCAACACCATAGTAGGAGAAACATGCCCATATCATGATGCTTGCACCTCCATGCTTCACTGTCTTCACTGTGTACTGTGGCTTGAATTCAGAGTTTGGGGGTCGTCTCACAAACTGCCTGTGGCCCTTGGACCCAAAAAGAACAATTTTACTCTCATCAGTCCACAAAATGTTCCTCCATTTCTCTTTAGGCCAGTTGATGTGTTCTTTGGCAAATTGTAACCTCTTCTGCACATGCCTTTTTTTTAACAGAGGGACTTTGCGAGGGATTCTTGAAAATAGATTAGCTTCACACAGACGTCTTCTAACTGTCACAGTACTTACAGGTAACTCCAGACTGTCTTTGATCATCCTGGAGGTGATCATTGGCTGAGCCTTTGCCATTCTGGTTATTCTTCTATCCATTTTGATGGTTGTCTTCCGTTTTCTTCCACGTCTCTCTGGTTTTGCTCTCCATTTTAAGGCATTGGAGATCATTTTAGCTGAACAGCCTATCATTTTTTGCACCTCTTTATAGGTTTTCCCCTCTCTAATTAACTTTTTAATCAAAGTACGCTGTTCTTCTGAACAATGTCTTGAACGACCCATTTTCCTCAGCTTTCAAATGCATGTTCAACAAGTGTTGGCTTCATCCTTAAATAGGGGCCACCTGATTCACACCTGTTTCTTCACAAAATTGATGACCTCAGTGATTGAATGCCACACTGCTATTTTTTTGAACACACCCCTTTCAACCAATTCAACTAATTGCCCAATTGCACAGCCTTAAGAGCGTGCATATCATGAATGCTGGGTCTCATTTGTTTTCTGAGAATCTACTGAACCTACTGGTAACTTGTTTGCCACGTAGCAATAAAAAAATATACGAAAAACCTTGATTATTCTGGTTAGTCACATTGTACTGCTATTATTTTGAACAATACTGTAAAACACTCTCACATATATAAAAACAGTTGAAAATTAAAAGAAACACAGAAAAAGGCGATTGCTATAAGTTCTGCGTCCATCAGCTGACGTAAGAGCGCGTCACGAGGGAGCGGCAAAATTCAAATAATCTATCTTTCGCCTATCTTTTATTCATTCTTTTTTCCGGTGGATCATCTCATTCTGTTTGTGACACTGTACGCTGCAAAACCATGCCGTTTTTTTACTACCAACATGCAGTTTCTGACCATGAGTTATTCCATAACGGACGCAAACAATTCTGTCGCTGAAGAACTGAAACGTAAACAAAGGAATTATGATCCATATTACAATGTTATTGCTTCGTTGGACTAAACGTGCTCCATGAGATGTCGTTCAGTGGACCCTTACCTTTCTAACTAAACTGGGATTTACAGCTGTGGATGTGTTTATGACTCGTTATTACGATGAATCTGGTATGTACTGCGTTTCCATTGTCCATGTTTTGATGTGTACTGCTTACACAAATCTAGTCAAATACAGTCTTTATAAGCTTTCCAATCAAAAACAGCGATCTGTCATCGATGCTTGAGGCTTAGATCTTTATAATGATACATAGTTTGTCAAGATTAAATTTGTTTCATTTCATTTTAATCTATTCGTAAACACTGACACCTGCGAGTTGAGGGGCATTGAGGACGCCCGCGTCGGGGTGCAGGTTAACAGTTTAATGTTATTTTTAGTGATCTCCGACTGGTGAAAAGTCGAACATCATTAGTGAATAACTTACTGTATTAATGTTTAGCATTAGCCAGCACTTTTAAATTTGCCAAGATGTCAGGCACTCTGGCTCCTGGTAAACATTTGACTATGGTGGCTGGTGTCTCTATATTCACGTTCCGTACAATAGAATCGCCAATAACTAGAGCACTTTCATCAGGTTTCTCAGTGGGTGTATCACTGAGTGGGAGAACCTGTTTAATGTTTTGATCGGAACAGAAGAGCGGTGTTTTGACCCATGACTACATGCCTCACCGTCACACAGTTGCCCTGCTGCAGGGGCTCTGATTCCGGAACCGGACAATGTACAGGAATCCCTGAGCTAGACACATCCAAAGCTGTATCTAGAGCCCTCACTAAAGTTTAAAGCTGTAACGGAAACATGTCAATTTAGCTCAAAGGGAATCATTTAAGATTTTAAAGGGAATTTGAACAGAATCACTGTTTCACGGCTGATCAGTGAGACGCCCTGCGACTCACTGAACGAGCCGTTTAACATCAAATCTGCGCTGGATATTAATATCCAAACTATAGTGAAACACTATCAATTAGCACAGTAACTAGATCGGCAGTTTAAGACATTAACTTGTAAGCACAAAACACAAGATACTTCTCTTTTCAATATGAATAAGGCTTTATTAGATAAATCTAAGACATATAAACTAATCTAACAAATAAATGCACGCACACACACATTCCCTAACTTTCGATCTTCCTGCAACTTGTGTGAAAGATGAGTTTAAGAGAATGGAAATGTGGAATCCCAAGTTTACAGCAATACGTGAAATTGCATAGACATGAACAGCCATCAATCACTTAATTAACCCTCGCATTGAGTTCCTCAATGAGGTTTAAATTATATTATGCCGCGTTTCCACCGAAATTACCCGGAACATTTGTACCAGGAACTTTTTTTCCCAGGAACTTTTTTCCCCCCAGACCTGTTGCTTTCTGCGTTTCCACCGTGGTGTAAAGTACCGGGTAGATTAGGCAAATAGACTGGTGACGTAGGTCTGCGCGCGTTTCTCAATACAAAGTACCGCTGATAATTTTTTTTTAAAAAAAAGTACGCTGATTTTGGACGTGCATCCTCGGTAGTTGGTTCAGACTTTGTGCATTCGTCTCAGGAGTGTGATGTCCGCGAAGACGCAAGTCCGGTAAATCTATAAACAGCAGCGTACTTGATAACTTCAGTCTGCTCGTCATGGCTACTGCAATTTTCCTTACTGTATATTTACAATAAAACGAAATATGATATCAAATACCACTGCCTCCTTTCGTTTTCATTTAAGCATAATAACAGCTGCAGAAATGTACTTAGTTCAGAGATATGTGTATATACAGCCATTACAATGAAAGAAATAGTATATAGACTTGCCTTTTTATTTTCATTTTAACATATAGATAAATTGAATACAGACCAAAGAAAACCTGTTAGATTTACCCCGCAGCTGAATTATATTTTATGTTTAACCACTAAAGAGACATCAGAGCCAGCGGCACATATCAGAAGGTCTATCCCAGGAGAGGCTGCTCTCTGCGGATACATGAGGACTGAGCTCCCGCTGAACGTGTGGAGCTCACCGTCTACGAGATCGGCGAAACACAGTTTTAAATAGGCGCTGTCTTTATAAATAAACAACAGATTTGAGTTTCAAACAACTACATTCTCGCCTGAAATACTTTTAAAATTACATTTCATGACACAATAACAGTAATATTTTGAAAATGTTGATCCGAATAAATGGTGGTTGAACTCAACCAATGCTGCGTGAACTCAACCAATCAGGATGTTTAGCGCCAAAGTCCCGCCCCCGAAAGTTCCTGAACTTTAAAAAAGTACCACCTCGCCAGCAGGGACTTTCTGGGGGGCATTTTTTTACCCGGAACTTTTATTTAGTTCCTGGTTCCTGCGGTGGAAACACACCAAGTACCGGACCAAGTCCCTAGTTCCTGGGTAAAGTTCCTGCGGTGGAAACGCGGCTTTAGATACACCAGTACAAATGTCTGAAGGTAAATTGCCTGTGTAAAGGTTTCCCATTGTTGTCGTTGAAAGGGGGTTTCCGATGTCACTGATTGGCTGGAAGTTCAGTAGTCGCTGAAGTGACGTCTTAGGAAGACTGTGGGGGGGCGTTGGCTGAAGATGCAGAGTTGGTTGGTTGGTTATCTTGCTTGGGACTTGTGGCACAGAATGTTTTAGGACTTCCTGAGGAATTTGGCTCGTGTTTCAACCACAGTCCTGATCGACTCTTTAATTTGTCTGGTTCAAGTCAGATCGGCTACAAAGCGAATGGTCAGATTAGTTTGAAAGATAATATCGAATATATGGTGGGAACTAAGTTTATATTTGATCACTTTAGACAACAGAGAGTGATAGTAAGATGGAGATTCAACAGAAAAGCAAAGCTACATGGAGCTACAACCACACATGGAGCACTTATACACATAATGACAACTGGATGACAAGGAAAACAGGAATTTGGAGAATACACCGGAGTGATCACTGGAAAGTGGGGCACAGGTAAGCAGTTTATACTCAATAGAGTGGCCACATGCGCCGTTCATACGGGACACGTCCCGGCCAGGATTTTAATATTGCCTAAAATATCCAGGTTGTGTGACATTCATGAGCTATAGAGAGCAGAGCAGACCACTCCTAATACTTTCGATTCACTCTCTCGAACCTACTTTGGTGTCTTTTTTTGATTGGTGTGCAGCAACGATTCAAGTCAAACGACAGAACAAACACATGTTTGCACCGCTTTGATCGTTCCTTGTAGTTCTCACCTTCTTCTTGGGAAGTCGTGGCCTAATGGTTAGAGGGTTGGACTCCCAATCGAAGGGTTGTGAGTTCTAGTCTCGGGCCGGACGGAATTGTGGGTGGGGGTAGTGCATGAACAGTTCTCTCTCCACCTTCAATACCACGACTTAGGTGCCCTTGAGCAAGGCATCGAACCCCCAACTGCTCCCCGGGCGCCGCAGCATAAATGGCTGCCCACTGCTCCGGGTGTGTGTTCACAGTGTTTGTGTGTGTGTGTTCACTGCTCTGTGTGTGTGCATTTCGGATGGGTTAAATGCAGAGCACAAATTCTGAGTATGGGTCACCATACTTGGCTGAATATCACTTCACTTCACTTCTCACGCGCAGCCCCACAATTGGTCAATTATGAATAATACCTGCATGTTATTGGTCAAATTGCTTTGGATGTCAACTGTCTTAGGTCTTCTTTGTCGCATCTTCCTCTTTATGATGCCCCAAATGTTTTCTAAAATTTCAGTACAAAATATTATCCAATTATTCAATAACTGCATGATAACCTTACTAGACATACTCTGTCACACCACACAGAGAATATGTCCAGATCAGGGATAGGCAATGTGGTCCTGGAGTGACGATGTCCTGCAGAGTTTACCTCAAACCTTGAAAAAACCAACACCTGCCTGTAGCCCTTGTAACTTTGAAGACTTTAATTAGCTTGTTCAGGTGTTTGATTAGGGTTGGAGCTAAAATCTGCAGGACAGTGGTACCCAGAACCAATGTTACCTATCCCTTGTCTAGAGTGTTGAAATTAATAATCAGTTATCACCTTCAAGATATTTAAAAGGGTTTCCATATCTGTAAGAATTTCTTCGGTTTACCAGCAATTTCACAACAGAATTTCTCCATATGTAGCACACTGCTAAACTCTGTTAGCCACATCTCAAATTTGTGTACAAACTTTCTTCCACATCTTCAAAATAGTATTTTCTTTGCTATGTTCATCCCATGCTGGACTGACTGAGTTTGACTGGGACTCTGGGTTTCCAAATATGGAGACCAGCCGAATTCTAAAGTGTTTCTTGTGGCTTCCTCCTTTTGAGCGGATTCTCTCTAGTGTGAATCCTCATGTGATTCTTTAAGTATATGTTATGTGAGAAATTCTTTCCACAGAGTTTGCAGATAAAAGGTTTCTCTCCAGTGTGAATACTCATGTGGACATTAAGGTGAATTTTCTGTGTAAAACACTTTCCACAAATTTTGCAGGTGTAAGGTTTCTCTCCAGTGTGAATACTCATGTCGACATTAAGGGTATTTTTCTGTTTAAATCTCTTTCCACACTGAGGGCATATGAATGGTTTCTCTTCACTGTGAATGCTTGTGAATCTTAAGCTCTCCAATTTGTGTGAAACTCTTCTCACACAGCTCACAGGTGTAAGGTTTCTCTCCAGTGTGAATTCTCATGTGGCCATTAAGGGTATTTTTCTGTTTAAATCTCTTTCCACACTGAGGGCATATGAATGGTTTCTCTTCACTGTGAATTCTCTTGTGAATCTTAAGCTCTCCAATTCGTGTGAAACTCTTCTCACACAGCTCACAGGTGTAAGGTTTCTCTCCAGTGTGAATTCTCATGTGGCCATTAAGGGTATTTTTATGTGTAAAACACTTTCCACACAGCTCACAGGTGTAAGGTTTCTCTCCAGTGTGAATTCTCATGTGGACATTAAGGGTATTTTTCTGTTTAAATCTCTTTCCACAATGAGGGCATATGAATGGTTTCTCTTCACTGTGAATTCTCTTGTGAATCTTAAGCTCTCCAATTTGTGTGAAACTCTTCTCACACAGCTCACAGGTGTAAGGTTTCTCTCCAGTGTGAATTCTCATGTGGCCATTAAGGGTATTTGTATGTGTAAAACACTTTCCACACAGCTCACAGGTGTAAGGTTTCTCTCCTGTGTGAATTCTCATGTGGACATTAAGGGTATTTTTCTGTTTAAATCGCTTTCCACATTGAGGGCATATGAATGGTTTCTCTTCACTGTGAATTCTCTTGTGGGCAGTAAGGTGTTTTTTCAGAGTAAAACACTTTCCACACACTTTGCAGGTGTAAGGTTTCTCTCCAGTGTGAATTCTCATGTGGACATTAAGGGTATTTATATGTTTAAATCTCTTTCCACAATGAGGGCACATGAATGGTTTCTCTTCACTGTGAATTCTCTTGTGAATCTTAAGCTCTCCAATTCGTGTGAAACTCTTCTCACACAGCTCACAGGTGTAAGGTTTCTCTCCAGTGTGAATTCTCATGTGGCCATTAAGGGTATTTTTATGTGTAAAACACTTTCCACACAGCTCACAGGTGTAAGGTTTCTCTCCAGTGTGAATTCTCATGTGGACATTAAGGGTATTTTTCTGTTTAAATCTCTTTCCACACTGAGGGCATATGAATGGTTTCTCTTCACTGTGAATTCTCTTGTGGGCAGTAAGGTGATTTTTCAGAGTAAAACACTTTCCACACACTTTGCAGGTGTAAGGTTTCTCTCCAGTGTGAATTCTCATGTGGACATTAAGGGTATTTTTCTGTGTAAAACACTTTCCACACAGTTTGCAGGTGTAAGATTTCTCTCCAGTGTGAATTATGTTGTAATTAAGGGTTTTAGTTTGTATTTTCTGAGTCTTTTCAGTCTGTGAACAACTAATTGATTGTTCTTCAGTTTTGAAATCATGATGTTTCTCATTTTGATCTTTCTCTTCTGTTTCATTCAGTCCTTGACTCTCCTCTTTCAGTGCCATCAGGTCTGAGGTAAAAAGAGACAAATACTAGTTTAATTACACAAAACAGCAGACATCTAAACATTTAGACTAATGCTGTCAAGCAATTACAAAATTATTAATTGCATACTTTCAGAAAATAAATTGCATATTAATATATTTGTATATTGTCACAACTTCACATTGAATCTCCAAATTAATGTAGAAACATTAATTTGTTTAATTAATTAATTAGACATGTCAAGTCTGCTTTATTGTCAATTCTACAGTACAGTACAGTAAATGTACAGTACAGTACATACAGAGAATTTAAATTGCATTACTCTTAAGACCCTCGGTGCAAACAGGTAACACTAACGGTAGAACATTAAATACAGATAAAATATAAATTAAAGCTGCAAGAAGCGATGAAAGGGCCCTCGCACCTGGGCTCAGCACCACCCGGTTGCCATAGGAGAACAGCGAACGTTGGGCCATATGCTTATAAAATGGTAAATATTTGAGCCACATTTCCTGCTGCCAACAGGTGGCGCTATGATTATAACTGAATATCGGCATGTAAATGTGTTCAGGCCAGGACTCTTTCCAAACATGCAAAGTTTTGGTCAGATTAGACATTGCATGTTTAAGTTAGTGTAAAAGAAGTAAATTCCTGTTGCCAACAGGTGGCGCTAAGACTAAATAAATATTGGCCTAAAGATCAGTTGAGACCAGGGCCCGTATTCATAAAGAATCTTAATGCAAAAAGCTCCTAGTGACAAAATTCTAAGAAAATTCTTAGAAATGCGGGCGTTTACTCTTAAAATTAAAGAAGAAATCCTAGTAAAGAGAAAAGTAATTCAGAAAGGATCTTAACCCTTAAAAGAGGTCTTAAGGTCAAACTTGTTAGGAGCACAGAAGAGGACTTTTAAGAGGCTTAAGAGTTTCTTTAGCAGAGGAGAAAATGGCAGAAAACGAAGAGGCAGAAGAAATGTGTTGCAGACAATGGATGACAGTGAGTTAATAAGACGCTATAGATTAGATTGTATTTGTGACTGATCTTATTAGAGACGTGCTAACATCTCCGACACAGTGCAGAAATGCCATAGCGCAAGAAATTAAAGTAATCACTACATTACAATATTTGGCAACTGGGAAAATGCAACAATGCAATAGTGATGATTTAGGTCTGTCACAACCTTCTGTAAGCAGAGTGATCACACAAACAATTACAGCACTTTCAGAACATCTTATTGTGTCGCAGTTCATTTAGTTTCCACTGGATATTCCCACCTTGCAGGCTCAAAAAACTGCATTTATGAATAAAGCAGACTAGTGTTGTCACGATACCAAAATTATTGTTTCGATACCGATACCTAGTCAAGAATTGCGATTTCGATACTTTTTCGATACTTTTCCTGAAAAGGGAAAATACACTTTCAAATATTATTGATGTGCTTTATTTTAAAACCGGGACAACATTCTAATCATATAACACACTAATAAATTAACATATGAACAGCAGATATATTAAACATTTGAACAAAATATGAAATATAAAAATGTAAAAAATAAAATAGAGCAATGACATTCAAGGTAAAGAAAGAATAAATTTAGCAGCATTATCTCAGTTATCATAAGAAACATTAGAGTAATAAATATATCTTGATTCTGAACTTTGAATAAAAATCTGAAGAGCGATTTATATTAAACAATGTTTATGAACTCAGAAGATTAAACGTCAAAAGATAAATGATATAAATTTAAGCAATGGCATTCAAGTAAAAAAAAAAAAAAAAAGCTAATAAAATGTAGCGGCAATATCTCAGATATTGTAACTTATTCTGTCAGTTGTGCAACCTTTTCTTTCAGAGGAGAAAACTCAGCCAGTGAACTTTAATGAGCGTCATCTTTTTGTACCAGTCGTGGACCGGCGGCCACAGTATCACTTGTGCTCGCAGATGCAGTCTAGTGATGCGCGGGTCGGGTTTTTTTTCCAACCCACGGCTCCCGCTTTTATGAAATTATTTGGCCTGCCCCAGCCCAGAAATAAAGTAACATTTTTTTACCCACCCGGACCAGCGCATCAGGGACATCACGGAAGATACGTTGCTACTAGACTCTCTTGTTCACTGAAGTTCCCATAGACAGTAAAAGTTCCTCCCTCCACAGCAGCGCGCGAGCTCGGCGCTATTAGCAGTGCATGCGCAGCTCGTGAACAGCTCTGTGAACTGTTTCATCCTTTCAAAGAGTTACTCAAGATGTGACGGAGCATGTGATTTGTTGAATGTATTGAACGAATCCGCCCTTCACTGAACGAGATCGAGAGACCTTCTCATTGGTGAACGAGCTGAATGATCTGATACATCTCGTTTATGAATGAAATGAGTGAGCCAAGCATGTAAATCTCGATCAGCAATCAGCAGATACAAAGCAAGTTATAGCTGCTGTGCAGATACGCTTTTTTCATTTTCATATTCAGCATACAGAACATAACTCCATGTTTAATCCCCGATTAATGTGAATATTATATATGAACTGTCTGACCAAACAATTAAAATGTTAATTATGCAAGAAAACCTCGTGCTTTGTTCATCTGAACAACTTTTCTAAACTATTTAATGCGATTATGCACACATTTTAGTAAAGTAAAATCAGTTTTGTAAATCCACTAATGCAGACATCTCGCTGTAGTGCTTTTTTGCTGCTTGCGTGAGGAGAAAACACACAGACGTCCATAGGGAGGCACTGGAAGCGTGCATTGCACACACCAACATGAAATACGTCTCATTCAAATATGGAACTCAGTCACTCTTTGAAGTATCAATACTAATAAATTTAGGTATTGTGACGTTTTTAATTTACGAGTATCGCGATACTTTTGAAGCATCGGTGCACCATGCAACACTATAGCAGACTTATAGGTGCGCACAAGCAGGGGGAATGAACCGTTAATAGTTTGTGCTATACGCTCCCATGTCTGCTTCTTGTCCCTTGCTGTGACACCTGGCCCGAATTTTCCTTTAAGAATGGCCTTGTGTTTATCCACTAACTGGGCTAACAGTAAACACTGTTCCTCTGTCCAATTGGGCTTTCTCGTCCTTCTTGGTTTTGATTCCATGTTTGATACATTAAAACCAACATTCAAACCGCCACTTAAATAGGACAGCATTCACTGTAATTGGAAAGAGTCGAGCAATTTTTATCATTATAAGCCAATCAAATACCTTATAGGAAATTACAAGCATGGTAAATAAAAAAAGGATATACACACATATAATGTGTCTCAAAGTGAGAATTAGAATAGACCCTATACTTAAAATCAATCTTTTTTTCCTTCTTGGACAACCAACCAATCACAGTCTTCAAAAGATTGTATCATACATAGCAACGGGGTCAACCCCGCCTCCTCACTAAGATGAAAGTTTTTGTCTTTTCCTTACTCAGAGTTGCTCTCAGATCGGTCCCGAATCACTCTTAAGCTAAGACTCCAACGTAAAAGGTTTTAAACTAAATTAAGAGTTTTCTGAGAGGATTCTTAGAATCTTTATGAATACGGGCCCAGGAATCTTATCAAACGTGAAGTTTAGGGCAAATCAGAAATTTTATGTTATATATGTTTTAAGTTTATGTTATAATTTTAAGTTATATAGGAGGAGTTCACCAAGGAGTTCACTCACGATCACCAAGGTGCCAGACAAACAAGACTGAAAATCTCAAATAATAAACTGTCTGCACACTTGAATCCTTAAAGCATATCTAATCACCAAGCATTCAGTCAAACGACCTGAGGATTCATTTATTTAAAATAACATTTCCTGTTGCCAGCGGGTGGCGCTATAATTAATTTAATATTAGCCTTTAGATGTGTTCAGGCTGTACTGGCTATAACTGAATTTGGGCATGATGATGTGTTCAGGACAGGACTCTTGTCAAATATGTGAAGTTTGGGGCAGATTGGACATTGCTTGCCTTAGATTTAGCAACTGTCTTTATCCCTGCATTAGTAGCATGCTTTAGCACTTAGCTAAGTGTTGCTAGCATGTTTTATTATGTTTCTAGCATGTTGCCAGCCTATTTAGCACTTGCTGACACTTTTTAATATGTTCCTAGGAGTCCAAAACAGTGTTTACCATGTCACTTCTTGTTGCCAGTAGGTGGGGCTATAGCTGTAACTGAATATGGGTATGTTGATGTGTTCAGGACAGGACTCTTGTCAAACATGTGAAGCTTGGGGCAGATTAGACATTGCTTGCCTGAGTTACAGCAACTTCCTGTTTCACAATAAAACAACAACATTTGTCAGGCCGCCAGAGAGACACCCCTTGATGAAAACTCAAAATCTTCACAATTTAACATCACAAAGGTCTTATGATGATCCTCACTTCACCAATTAATCAAATCACAGTCGCGATCTGAGACATTGTGATTTTGCTAATCGTTAAGCCTGCGATGTGGACATGATATTACTCTGTTCCAGAGCTGTCAACCTTGAGTGACAGTCTTACTAACCAATAGAGTGAGCGCACCTCCGTTCTCCCCAATCAGCTCTGCTCTAACCAACTGTGTAAACGCCCACCATAAAAAAAAGAGAGTGAGTGTTTGTGTGTGATTATGGCATCTGCAGGGTCCATAACTTAATGTAATATGAGATTACTTAGCTTCTAACTGATAGACACCAAACAGAAAAGGTAACGCTAATTTACAAGAGCTGTGTCACAACAATTATCAAGAGCTCCCTCATCGGTTCTGCTTTCAGTACCTAAGAATTAGGGCTGCAACAAACAATTATTTTGATAGTCGATTATTCTAACGATTGTAGCCGATCTGACTCGAACCAGATGATTAAAGAGTCGATCAGGGCTGTGGTTGAAACATGAGCCAAATTTCTCAGTAAGGCAACAGGAAGTCATAAAACATTCTGTGCCACAAGTCCCAAACAAGATAACCAACCAACCAACGCTTTCACAGAACAGCTTTCAACATTAACACCACTAGAACAATTATTTACAATTTTAATTCAGAGAAGAGATTGTCAAATTTGTTGTTCACAATTGATAGGCAATGCCGGACACACAAGATCCTTTGACTTCCCCCCACCCAGCAGAACCAGACTGAAATTCCTAAGGGGAGGGTCTTTGAACCTCTGGTCTCCACAGAAATCTTTGTCAAATGATAATGACGCAAAAACTGTCTTTTCTACATATATATGGACTTATAAATTAATATCAGTCTATCGCTTAACTCCATATTCATTTATATGTAACCCACACATTTGACTATCATGTTATTATCACTTATTGTCTATGTCTTTGAATAACTATTGGATAGCTTAAAGATTCATAATCCTGTTTGGTATGTGTGTGATTGAATCTGCTTGCTTGAAACAGTCCTGACCATCAGTTATTTGTCAAATGTATCATATTCTTGTTAGGAATCATGTCCAAAATTATACCCTGCAAGAGCGGGAAAATTAGGACCATGTGCTTGATAAAATAACATATGATTTATGAGACCCCTGACCCAAGACAATATCTGATTGGTCAAGACAACATCTGAGGTGTGGCCAACAGGCCAGTTTAAATACTTAGGACACCATAAAATCTTGTTTTTTTATTTTTTAGCTATGCGTTTAGCTTCTGCTATTAGTCATGCCTGCTTTTAGTTTGCTTTTAGCTTTGCTTCTTAGCTTTAGCTTTTAGCCATGCTGTTTGTCATCACTGTTCGAGTTAAGTTTTGTAACCGAGTTCAACTTCAACCAGCCACACAACTCTGCATCTTCAGCCAACGCCCAACCACGGTCTTCCCAAGACGTCACTTCAGCGACTACTGAACTTCCAGCCAATCAGCGACATCGGAAACCCCCTTTCAACGACAACAAAGGGACACCTTTACACAGGCAATGTAACTTCAGACATTTGTACTGGTGTATCTAATATAATTTAAACCTCATTGAGGAACTCAATGCGAGGGTTAATTAAGTGATTGATGGTTGTTCATGTCTATGCAATTTAACGTATTGCTGTAAAGTTGGGATTCCACATTTCCATTCTCTTAAACTCATCTTTCCCTAACTTTCGATCTTCCTGCAACTTGTGTGAATGTGTGTGTGCGTGCGTTTGTTAGATTAGTTTATATGTCTTAGATTTATCTAATAAAGCCTTATTCAAATTGAAAAGAGAAGTATCTTGTGTTTAGTGCTTACAAGTTAATGTCTTAAACTGACGATCTTGTTACTGTGCTAATTGATAGTGTTTCACTATAGTTTGGATATTAATATCCAGCGCAGATTTGATGTTAAACGGCTCGTTCAGTGAATCGCAGGGCGTCTCAGTGATCAGCCGTGAAACAGTGATTCTGTTCAAATTCCCTTTAAAATCTTAAATGATTCCCTTTGAGCTAAATTGACCCGTTTCCCTTACACGATTACTAGAACGATTAATCTACTAATCGCTGATTATTTCACTGATTAATCAATATAATTTGATCAATTATTCAGCTCTTGCAATTAGTTAAAATACTGTTTTACATAACAAATAAATAAAAGATAGTCTAATCATTTCAGCTTTGGGAAATAATATTATGTAAATACAATTATTATATAATTAATTTATACAAATAAATATATTTGACAAAATGAGATGACAGAGAAACCATTTAATTACTATATGAAAATTAACGGAAGGACACATCATTCTGCATAACATCTCCTTTCGTAAGTGTGTAACATGGATAAGAAACAAAATCTAGTTAAGTGATAAGATGTTTTCATTTTGGAGAATCCATTTTATTCACAATATACACTACCACTACACTACCAACATGTTTGAACCGTAACATTGTTTTTAAAGAAGTATCTTCTGCTCATCAAGCCTGCATGTATTTGATCCAAAGTACAGCAAAAACAGTAACTATTTATTTTAAAAAACTTTTTTATTTTAATATATTTTCATATGTAATTTATTCCTGTGATTTCAAGGCTGAATTTTAAGCATCAATACTCCAGTCACATGATCTTTCAGAAATCATTTGATTCTAATATACTGATTTGCTGCTCCAAAAAAACATAATTATTATCATTATTATTGAAACAGCAGAATATAATTTGATGTTCTATTCATCAAAGACACCTGAAAAAAATATATTCAGCTGTTTCAATTATAATAACAATGATAATAACCATAAGCAGCAAATCAGTTCAGAAGATCAGAATTTATCTGAAATATAAATCTTTTGTAGCATTATAAATGTATGTCAATTTAAAGCATCCTTGCTAAATAGAAGTATTAATTTCTACAATAACCCCCCACCCCAATAAAATAAATAAAAATAAAAATTATATTGACTCCAAGCCTTTTAATGGTATTGCATATAATGTTACAAAAGGTTTTTATTTCAGATAAATTCTGATCTGATTTATTACATTGCTGTTTGCTTTGATTTTGGATTAGATTGGTGTTCTTGTTGTTAGATTAGTTTTGGAGTATTTCACAACCCTAGTAATTTTGTTTTTAAATTAGGGTAATTTAGTTCATGGCGTCGCATACGCCAAAGATCACACATTTTTCTTTTTAGTTTAGAAGATAGTTACATTTACATTACATTAAAAAAAAAACATACAAATGAAAATAGCAAATAGAAGCAATTCAGACCTATATAAGGGTAACAGTATTCAAGTGCTGTAACAAGCCTTAAAAAAGGGTCTTGCTGATGAAAAAGATGTTTCTTTAGACGTTTTTTGAAGATGGCTGCTCGAATTGAGATAGGCAGGTTCTTCCACCAGCTTGGAACAGTCCAGGTAAAGGTCCATGAGAATGTTTTTGTGCTATTTTGGGATGATAAGACGAGGTGTCATTCATTTGCAAAACTCCGGAAGGCGCATAAGTCTGAAATAGCAAGATTAAGTTCTTTAGTGCAGAGCCAGTAGTTGTCTTGTATACAAGTGCCTTGATTTTGATGCGAGCGGCTATCGGCAGCAGGTGCAAACTGATGAAGAGAGGTGTGACATGCGCTCTCTTCAGCTCAGTTGCAGAGGCTTAATAGTACATGCCGGAAGGCCTGCTAAGAGAGCAATACAATAGTCCAGTCTGGAGAAAACAAGAGCTGTGTGAGGAAGGGTCTAATCTTCCTAATGTTGTATAAAGCAAATCTGCAGGACCGAGCCGTTGTAGTAATATGATCTGTGAAGCTTAGTTGATCATCAGTCACAACTCCAAGGTTCCTGTCTGTCCTAGAAGGAGCAATGGTGGACGATCCTAGCGGTATGGAGAAGTTGTGATGAAGTGCTGGGTTGACAAAGACCACACACAACTCATTCTGTCTTCACAAGGTTGAGTTTAACCCTCTGGAGTCGATTAACGCAGATACACTTTATGAGGCATTTTCTCCTGATAACCACGAGAAGAACTTAAATTACACTTTCAGTTTTGATCGTACAGATAAGATCAATAGATCAATTAAATCTGTTAAGGGTCCAATTTTTTTGGGATACCGATATAATAACAACAGAACTTTGTGCATTTATAACAAACAAGGTGTGCTGTCTGCAGCCTTAGTCTGCTCTGATCTTCATTTATGAACACGTCATTAAAATGAAGTGTAACTCCGTGAATACTCAACGAAGAGACATGAGAGAGATATCTATAGAAAGCTTGACATGTCTACTTTTAAACTAAACAAGTGCTGCTAACAGATATTCTGTAATAAAGTAATCCATATGAAAACAACGCGATGTCTGTCATTATCTTCTAATGTGACCACGCCCCCGCGCTGAACGCGCTATTCAGATTCAAACTGAAGCGCGCGGCTTGAATACGCCCATACAGAAGAAAAAGCAGCCAGACTGTTCAAGTTTTTTATTTTACTGTTTGCTTCGCGATGAGAGGAATAAGACATAATTCACCCCAAAAAGATGTGATGTGGTTGAGGATTTGGATTTCCTCAGAAAAAAAGAATGAAGCACTTTATTCAGCAGAGATCATAAACATGAGTAAGTCTCTTTTTAATTATTTATATACTCACGCGCTTTAACTTGCCCTTAGGCCTGGTTCACATGGGACGATTTTAAAATTGTCGGCAGATTTTCCAAACCTGAGAGACCCCACACACGGCGATGAAAAATCACGGGTCTAACAGTTTTGGTCGCTCCGTGTGTGGTGTGGAGCCACACGGCAATATCAACACATCACACACGAACCGATTTGACTCCCGAGCATTCCCAGGTCAGACGGGAAATCTCGCAAAATCCCTCGAGATCAAACGTGACTTTAGAGTAAACAATCATGGCGGACGAAGAGGATGCAGTGGCCATAGTTTGTGCTTTGTTTTTAACGGGGAAAAAAACATAAGAAAAATAAGAAAAGGCGATGGTCAAAGAGGTGGAGACGACGCGAGCATGGACTATACTTGCTACATCATGATATGGAGGTAAGTTGTTGTTTTATCTCATAGAAATGTTGTTACGTACTACACAGATTAATAACCGTTGAAATAAACGTTCATATATTAGTTTCCATGTACTCTGGTGGACTGCAGTTGTGGATGTAGTTATGCCCATCGACTTTATTTGTATTTGTTATATTATATACGCCGGCTGTTTTGATTTTGTTTCCCGGTACTATCACTGCCTCGTCACCTCGCTTTCTGATTGGCTACACGCCACAGTCCACAGGCTGCGTGATTGTTTGTCCTCGGGGGACACCACACACGAGAAGAAATCGGGCAAAATAAATCCAACATGTTGGATATCCCCGATTTGAGATCGGAGCGGTCCCGACATTCTTCCGAGCAGAGGAGATTAGTCTTAACACACCACACACGGCAGGAATATTTGATCAGATTATATTATTTTACGATAATCGGAGCATCCTAAGATTGTCGGAAGGGCTGAATCGGGGCTAAAATCGGCCCAATTATCCTGCCGTGTGAACCAGCCTTTACTCCAGGTTCACACACTCTGTGATGCGTAGCCATTTTTTTGAGCCCGTGTTAATGGATCAGAGCGGTCACACTGCACGCAGTAAAAAGATGAGAACAGAAAAGGTTATAGATAGAAAGGTGTGAAAAGATTTAATATCTTGCGCATGAGCACAGAGAGAGTTGTGAGTGCACAGGACAGGTTGAGCGAGAGGAGACACGTTGTGAGGCAGTGTGTATCTGATCCTTACACAGTCTATTGTCTGAGCACGCGTGTCTGGTTTTGTTAACAGAGCAAAGGAAATCTGTGTGTGAGTGTATAGATTCGGGCTCGTGCATTATTTTATGTGCTTTCACGTTACAATAATGCGCTATCGTTGCTGCTTCTGAACCGCGTACACATAACTTACTGTAAAAGCACTGCAGATGGAGTACGTGTGAACCTTGGGCAATAAATATATTGGAAGGGCTGTGCAAAAAATCAAATGTGATTTTCATGCGCATCTCATCAGTAAAGACGCTCCTGTAATTAGAAGTATATCCCAAGCACGTGCGTTCAGATCAGGGTTGCCAGGTTTTCACAACAAATCCTTCCCAGTTGCTTCTTAAAACTAGTCCAATCGCGCTTCCGGGAGGTTCCCCGATAAAAATTGCTTCCCGGGGTTAAAATATACTTTTTTTGGAAGGGTTTCCCTGGTAAAATTTGCATTTTAGGGGCTGAACACGGGTTTTATTTTATTTTTTTATTAATATTTTGCCATATGTCTAGATTTCTTTGACATCTTTACTTAGTGATTATTTTGACTCGAGTCTGTTCTAGAGACACATTACAACTTTTTGATAAAGCTCTCATTGGTTTTCTTTTGGAAATATGTTTCAAATTTATACTGATTGCATTTATGACTGTAAAGTATGTCTGTGTCAAAATAGTAATAAATTTTTTTTTTTTTCATATCGCACAGCCCTATATGCAAGTAAACTGTTATAGATGCAATTTTATGAAATTCTAGATCCTTAGGAAAGCTTGCATTTCTACAGTATTAGTGTGTAATAATTTTGATTGCAACTGTATCTTTAAGCTGGCAGTTATCAAACATCTCATCAAAAATCATGTTAGAGGACCACAAGACTTAGACCCAGCAGAACTGGTTTCTTACAGACATTTATGTCTAAAACATTAGAAACACTTTCCTCTCAACTAGGTTCAGTTTTGTAATAACAGTTTTGTATTAAATTCAAAAGATCAAGTCATAAGCCAAAAAACATAATTTTTCACAATTAGGAAACTAACTGTTGCTTTCACAGAAATAGTTTTTCGGTTAATAATATAATAGCCTTCTATTAAGACTACTTTTATTAATAACTGGAAATATCAACACTAGAGTTTAATGTGTTCTGTAGAGCTGGACATTTTAATAATGATCAACTGAGTTCAGCTTTGAGAATGAAAACTAACCTGTTTGTTCCTCAGTCTCTTCATGTTTGACTCTGAATGTTTCTTCAATCTTCATTTCTTCTCTCTCCTCTTTAATAAACTCCATCTTTATAATATTGTGTATCTCAGTCTCTTCATGTTTGACTCTGAATGTTTCTTCAATCTTCACGTCTTCTCTTTCCTCTTTAATAAACTCCATCTTTATAATATTGTGTATCTCAGTCTCTTCATGTTTGACTCTGAATGTTTCTTCAGTCTTCATTTCTTCTCTCTCCTCTTTAATAAACTCCATCTTTATAATATTGTGTGTCTCAGTCTCTTCATGTTTGACTCTGAATGTTTCTTCAATCTTCACGTCTGCTCTCTCCTCTTTAATAAACTCCATCTTTATAATATTGTGTGTCTCAGTCTCTTCATGTTTGACTCTGAATGTGTCTTCAATCTTCACGTCTGCTCTCTCCTCTTTAATAAACTCCATCTTTATAATATTGTGTGTCTCAGTCTCTTCATGTTTGACTCTGAATGTTTCTTCAATCTTCACGTCTTCTCTCTCCTCTTTAATAAACTCCATCTTTATAAAAGCGTCCCGTGGACCTCAGTTTATCTGTGATTAAGATGAGAATAATTAACAGAAATAATCAGCTCTAGTTCAGTAGTCAGCACACTGCTAAGGGAGTCAGAGTTAATGGACTTAAAATGTATGACATTAAAAACAACATTAGCAATCAAATTAATAAAAGGACACACATTGGTTTACATATGTATTAAGACGTATATTTAGTATTGATTGATGTGTAGATTATATTTAATAGATTTCACTTTCAGGAAAACATTTGCAGTTGGTTAGTAAAAGTTATCATTAAACAGGTTTGTGTTTGTTTTCGTAGCATTTACTCTGTTTTAAACAGCAGATGACGTCAGCAGGCGATGATTCGATCGAATCACTGAATCATTTTGCGATTCAATTGATTCATTGCGGTTTTCTCCAACACTACTAACCAGTAACCGAGGTCTTGTTTAAAATGAACTGATTCACTATATAGGGAGCGAAATGAGACGTACTGTTTCTGTTACTTCTGTTCGGGAGCACTTTACAAGCATTAACCATCATTAATAACACTAGTTAAAGCATTACAATGTGACACGGGTTCAGACTTGTTTTCACAGTGTAATAATATACGACTCTCTAAATGAGTTTAGTTGATTGAAACACTTCAAACTATTAAAATCACACACCTTTCTTCAGCCGAATCACAGACGCGGGAGTGCGCGCAGCCTTATGACGTCACACCGCCAGAGCAAAATAAAAGTTTTTTTTCTAAAAACATATAATTTTACATTTAAAAACAAATGCAATACAGTACAGGAGCAATCGAAAAGACAGTAAAAATATTTAACTGTTTAATCTCAATCTTCAATCTCAGTTTCTCCTCAGAATATAACAGGCAAAAAAATTCATCTTTATTTAGTTAAAGTGTATTATATTAAAATATTACAAATTAAATTAAATTTATGCATTTAGCAGACGCTTTTATCCAAAGCGACTTACAATGCATTCAGGCTAAAAAATTTTACCTATCATGATGGTAGGTTTAAAACATTTGCTTTTGATTCTCTGAATGGCAATCTTTAGTTAATTAAAATATTTTCTAAATCAGTGGTTCCCAACCTTTTTCAACTCGCGGCCCACACATCCAATGTTTAGTGTGTATTTAAAATAAGTATATATAAATGCACACACAATTAGTATATATTTATATATTTTTACTGTAGGCCTATATTTACATGTGTATATACGTTTTTATATTTACATTCTTATATTTTATATATAAATATATTTAATATATAAACATATATTTTTTTTAAATATATACATGCATGTATTTGTATTTATATCCATTTACATTTAGTCGTTTAGCAGACACTTTTATCCAAAGCGACTCACAAATGAGGACAATGGAAGCAATCAAATCTAACAAAACAGCAATGATATATAAGTGCTATAACAAGTCTCAGTTAGCTTAAACGCAGTTCACGTAGCAAGTTTTATTATGTAATAAAAAGAAAATGGGTAGAATAGAGCAAGCTAGTGTTAGAGGCCTTTTTGCTTTTGTTAATTGTATAATAAATAAAAAAAATAGATAGAATGCAAAAAGAATAGAACAGTAAGTGTTATTTATTTATTTTGAGAAAACACGTAAATTAATAGAGTTTAAGTCTAAATGGGGCACTTTTTTAAAGAATAGAATTAGAATAGTGAGTGTTAAAGACAGAGATGGGTTTTAAGCCGAATCTTGAAGATGGCTAAGGACTCAGCTGCTCGGATTGAGTTGGGGAGGTCATTCCACCAGGAGGGAACATTTAATTTAGAAGTCTGTAAAAGTGATTTTGTACTTCTTCTATCTTCAATCTTCTATCAAGATCTGTATACTACTCATCAAAAAAAAAAAAAAAAAAAAAAAAAATTAATATATATATATATATATATATATATATATATATATATATATATATATATATATATATATATATATATATATAAATAAAACCAAAAGTTTGGACACACCTTCTCATTCAAAAAGTTTTCTTTATTTTCATGACTATGAAAATAGTATATTCACACTGAAGGCATCAAAACTATGAATTAACACATGTGGAATTATATACATAACAAAAAAAGTGTGAAACAACTGAAAATATGTCATATTGTAGGTTCTTCAAAGTAGCCACCTTTTGCTTTGATTACTGCTTTGCACACTCTTGGCATTCTGTTGATGAGCTTCAAGAGGTAGTCAACTGAAATGGTTTTCACCCCACAGGTGTGCCCTGTCAGGTTTAATAAGTGTGATTTCTTGCCTTATAAATGGGGTTGGGACCATCAGTTGTGTTGTGTGTAGATGGCTGATCCGCGGTTGGTTGGCAACAGCTGGATTGAGAGTGGAGTGCGCATGGTAGGAAGCTGTGGTGATTCCGGAAGCGATCCAGAAATGGAGGAGATGAAATGGAAGGTAGTTGAAAATCGAAAAAGAAAGTCAAACTGGGGTCAGATTTCGGATTCTGATAGTGAAAAGGGAAGACATAAGTTAAGGAGAAGAAAGAAGGAATACAAGATTGATAATGCAAAAATGTTAAGGGGTGGTAAATTGTTATTATTTTGTAAAAATCACAAGCAACAAAAAAGCACTAGGAATGAAGATGTTATTGGGGAAAAAAGTAGTAAATTCAATTCCCGAAGAAAAAAATTGGGTAAGGGGGTAATAACAGGAATCCCGATTGACATGACAATTGAAAGAATCAAAAAGAATATCTCTGGAGCGGAAGTGAAGGAAGGAAGAAGACTTCAGTATGTCAAAGACAAAGAAAGGAAGGATAGTTTATCTGTGATGATACATTTTGATGAGGATAAATTACCTGAAACAGTATATTTAGGATACATGAGCTATATGGTTAGACCCCATGTACCTCCCCCGTTAAGATGTTTTAAATGTCAAAGATTCGGTTATATTGCAGCAGTATGTAGAGGGAAACAAAGATGTGCCAGATGTGGAGGAGAGCATGATTACGGTAAATGCGAACAAGGAGTAAATCCCAAATGTTGTAACTGTGGGGGAGAGCACAGCGCAGGGTACGGAGGAGGTCAAGCGAGACAAAAGGTCTTGAAAGTACAAAATATAAGAGTGGAAGATGGGTTAACATATGCTGAGGCCCTGAAGAAAGTGTAACAGGAAACAAAAACAAAAGAAATTGAGAAAGTTGAACCTCAGAGAATGAACCAAGGCTTAGAAGAGACTGAGTGTCTTTTGTAGCATTTATAGTTGAAGTGGTAAATTGCTCTGCACAAACGGAAGGTCGGACAGAGAGAATTAAAATCATGAGAGCAGCAGAAAAGTATTTGGAAATAGATTGAATCAATGTGGAGATGATAAATGAAAAACTAAAAGTACAGGTAGGAAACACCCAGACAACATGTGGTGGTTCATAATGGTATTACAAATATTGCAGTGGAATGCAAGAAGTTTGATTGCAAACGGACAGGAGTTTAAGAACTTTATATTAAAACAAGAAAGCTGCCCAGATATAATATGTGTTCAGGAGTCTTGGTTGAAACCATGCCTTCATTTTACAGTACTAAGATATATTGCAATACGTAGATACAGACCAGGTGGAAATGGAGGTGGGTTAGTAACTTATAAAACAAGATATAGGATACAGGATTGTAGAGATTAATCAGGAACATGAGGTAATGGTAGTTGAAATATGGGAAGGATCTGAAAGTATAAAAATAGTAAATTTTTATAATCCATGTAAGAAACTAAATATTAGAGATTTGGAAAAATAGATGAGAAAGGTAAACAAAAGATGGTATGGCGTGGAGATTTTAATTCTCATAATACATTGTGGGGGAGTGAAAATACGGATTATAATGGATTGGTAGTGGAAGAAATGTTAGATTTAAGAGGATTCGTGTATAAGAGATAGTGTGTATAAATGATGGGTTGGGAACTAGAATTGATATTGGAAGTGGAAAGATGTCAGCTATAGATTTAACTTTGGTATCAGATAGTTTAGCAAGGAAAAGTACATGGGAAGTAATAACTCACAACAATATAGGAAGCAACCATTTCCCAATATTATGTAAAATAGGAATAGATATTCAAAAAGAAAAGGTAGTGAGAATACAAAGATGGGCATTTAAAAATGCAAATTGGGAGCAATTTAAGGAGATTTCTGACGATTATTTGGAGGGTATTTTGGGTGTAATAGAGGATGTAGATGAGCTGAATACAAATATTTGTAAAGCAATACGGAGAGCAGCAGCAGAAGCAATAGGAAAAATAGAATAGAAAAAAAGGTGGTTCCTTGGTGGAATGAGGAATGCAGTGATGCAGTTTGTATAAGAAATAAAGCTCTTAGGAAAGTAAGAATTTTAATTTTAATGATTTAATAAACTATAAAAAAGCACAAGCAAAAGTGAGGTGTGTAATAAGAGTAGCAAAGAGAAAATATTGGAGGGAATTTTGTGAAAGTCTTGGTGAAGATACTGAAATTAACGAAATATGGGGGATGATTAGAAAGATGAGTGGAATTCAGAGATATAGTAGCATACCAGTTTTAACCGATAAAGAAAAATCAGCAGTTTTAGATAAAGAAAAAGTAGAAGTATTTGCAGAAACATTTATGAAGGTGCATAGTATTGATATTCCTGAGGAAATGAGAAGATGTAGAAGGCAACGAATTAGAGAAAATCCAAATATTTTAGAAAAAAGAGGGAATGCGGGTAGTGTAATAGAGGCAGAGTTTACAATGTATGCACTGAAGAGAGCACTCTCTGGGGTAAGAAAAACTTCTCCAGGAAAGGATGAAATTTGTGTTGAGTTGATAAAAAATTTTTTCAGAAAAATCATTAAACCATGGAAACATGGGGTCATAGTGCCAATTTCTAAGCCAGGGAAAGACAAAGCTCAACCAAGCAGCTATAGGCCAATAGCACTGACATCAAACCTATGTAAGCTTATGGAGAGAATGGTAATGTCAAGGTTAGTTTATTTTATTGAGGAAAAAGGGGTTATTTTTACAGTACCAGAGTGGTTTTAGGAAGGGGCGTAGTACTATGGATTTGGTTGTTAGTCTGGAGGCAGCAATAAGGAAGGCTCAAGTAGATAAAGAGATAGTAGTCGGAGTGTTCTTCGATATTGAGAAGGTATGCGATATGTTATGGAAAGAGTTTATTAATGAAACTTGATAAAATGGGAATTACTGGAAAGACGTATGATTGGATCAAGGATTTCTTATTGAATCGGTCAATTCAAGTTAGAATTGGGACATATTCACAAATATATTCTATAGAAAATGGAACTCCCCAAGGTAGCTTATGTAGTCCAATACTTTTTAACATTATGATTATGATATTTATACACAAATTGACATAGGAATAGGGAGGTCACTGTACGCAGATGATGGTGCACTATGGAAAAGGGGAATAAATTAGTTATTTGTAGTAAAAAGTCTGTAAATGAGGTAGACAACTGGGCAAATGAGTGGGGTTTCCGGTTCTCAATTGCAAAAACGCAGGTAATTTGTTTCACAAAAAGGAGGAAAAATATTAGAGTAAGTATAAAAATGTATGGTCATGAATTGGATCAAGTTAAAATGTTAAAATTTTTGGATATGTGGATGGACTCTAAATTAACATTTGGTATTCACATTCAAAAGTTAATAGATAAATGTAAAAAAGGAATAAATGTAATGAGGTGCTTGGCCGGGGTTGAGTGGGGTGCGAGTAGACCGTCTTTAAGAAGAATATATAGCTCATTAATAAGACCAGCAATAGATTATGGTAGTCTGATATACTGCTCTGCATCAGAAACATGGCTTAAAAAGATTTAGGTAATTCAGACTCAAGCTCTAAGGATCAGCTGTGGAGCATTTAGAACATCTCCAGTATCATCTATTCAAGTAGAGATGGGAGAAATGCCACTAGAAGTTTGTAGGAGAAAGTTAAGAATGAGATATTTAAGTAGTATTCACTACTTAAAGAGTGTGATACTAACAAAGAGATAATTTTATTAGAAGATTTTAATATAAACTGGAGTGATAAAGCAAAAAGGAAAGATCTAAAACGTGTAATGAGTAATTTTGATTTTCAACAGGTTGTTGAAGGGCCGACTAGCAGAGATGTATAAAGTACTAGAGAACCATACTTGAGTAAAAGTACAAGTGCTCTATCAAAAAAGTGACTTGAGTAGAAGTAGAAGTGCTCTTTAAGCACCACACTTAAGTAGAAGTACTAAAGTATTCAAAAATTTTTGTACTTAAGTATTGCAAGTAGTCTATTTTAAAATTTACTACTCAAGTACTGAAAGTAAAAGTAGAAGTATTGTGTTATGTAGCTATTAAAGAAAATAGTCAAAAGTTTGAACATATTGTTTTTACTAATTCAAATGATTAACCTAAAGGACAATCACAATTCCTTTGACTGTAACTTCTTGTAAACAAAAAACAGTTAGTAGGGTCAGTTAGCCCAATTTGCAAAATGATGTCATTAATAACTTACCCTCATGTTGTTTCAAACCCATAAGACATCAGAGGGTCATTTAGAATTTTTTGAAGCATCGAAAATACATTTTGGTCAAAAGATAGCAAAAACTACGAATTTATTCAGCATTGTCTTCTCTTCCGTGTCTGTTGTAAGACAGTTAAAAACAAAGCAGTTTGTGATCTGGTTTGCGAACGAATCATTCGATGTAACCGGATCTTTTTGAAACAGTCCACCAAATCGAACTGAATTCGCGTCTCCAATACGCATTAATCCACAGATGAATTAAGCAGTTAACTTGTTTAATGTGTCTGACACTCCCTCTGAGTTAAAACAAACCAATATCCCGGGGTAATTCATTGACTCAAACAGTACACTGACTGAACTAAATAGTTGAATTTGAATAAAAAAAAATCTTATTTCAATCTGTGGAAATTTCGGTAAAATAATAATGTAAAATAATGAAAAAAAAACTAATTTTAAAATAAAACAAGCTTTAATAAGCTTAACTAAACATTGTTTAATACAAATATAAATCAACCCCAAACTTCTGCAATTCAACTATTTAATTGCTGGTGTTATGAGCCCATGTGCAGTCAACGCCAATGACGCCATTGCGTCGAGTGCAAAAGAATCGGTGAACTGTTTTCTTCAACTGGTTTATTGAATCGAACTGTCAGAAAGAACTAACGTTACTGGTCATCCGAAAACCGATGCAACCGGTTCTTGACTCGTGAACGAGTCATTATCTGGCTCGGCTCGGTGTTCATCTCTCTCTTCACAGCAGTTCAGTCAGCACGCGCAGTCTCGCTTGATTCGCTCAATGATGTGCCAGCTTCATCAAACCTGCCATCTACAGTTCTGGCAGTGGTTTGTAATGGAATGATTCGTAACATTATTATAATTGTAACGAGTAACGATGCAGCACATAAAAAAAATATCGGAGTAAAAGTATTCAACTCAGCGAAAATATGTACCGAAGTAAAAGTGGAAGTAGGAGAAAAAAATAATACTCCAGTAAAGTACAGATACCGCCTTTTAGTACTTAAGTACAGTAGTGAAGTAGTTCTACTTCGTTACTATACATCTCTGCTGACTAGGATTACTAATTCTTCAGAAACACTCATTGATTTGGTCTTTACTAATAGGCCAGAAAGAAAAAAGAAATCCTATAATCTTGTTACCGGTTTATCCGACCACAATATGATATTGATCTTGAGAAAACTCACAAAACAGAGAATTAATATAACCGCAAACGTTAATCAAGAACATTATAAAGTTTCTAATGGACAATTAACTAATCTTGAAAATACAATTAAAGAAATGAATTGGAATGAGTACCTTGCAAATACAAATGTGGATGATAACTGTAATAGATTGATGTTCGAACTTCAAACAACTATACAAAGTTTTATGAGGAAAGTTAAATATAAACCAGGCAAAAAAAATTATCTACCGTGGTTAAATGAAAACATAAGGTCACTCATGAAACAAAGGGACCAAGCTCTTAAGATGGCTCTCAGGAACAAAGTGGATCATGAGAAGCGTCTATTTACCACACTGAGAAATAAGGTTGTAAAAGAGCTCAAAAAGGCTAAAGCAACATTTTTTATTAATGCTATAAGTGAAACAAAAGGGAACAGTAAAGAAATCTGGCGGAATTTGAATAAATTAACCGGGAAATATAATACCATTAATAAAAAAAATCGAATTAAATATAGATGGAAATGTGATTGATGATCCAAGCAGAGTGGCCATAGCATTTAATAATTATTTCATTGATTCTATAAAAACTTTGACTCACAATTCCCAGAGATTGAACTATTCTATCGCTCCTCTGAATACTAATGCTCCCATTTTAACTTTTAGAGAAGTGACTAATTCCAAAGTGTGTATGATTATTTCCTCCTTAAATTGTTCAAGGGCAAAGGATGTCTACGGAATGGACACAATATTTATTAAAACTCATAAGGAGGCACTCATTCCTCCTATTACAAAAATTATTAATCAGTCTATCATTGATGGAGTTTTTCCAAGTGCTTGGAAAACTGCTACAACTACACCAGTGTATAAATCAGGTGATCATATGACTATTAGTAATTATAGACCCATCAGTATTCTTCCATCAGTATCGAAAATTTCCGAAAAATGGATCTCTGAACAGATAACATTTCATTTAAATACTACATCTTTTACATTACATCCAATGCAATTTGGCTTTAGGAAACATCATTCCACTGAAACAGCTAATTGTTTTCTTTTGGAAAATATAAAGTCTAAACTTGACCAAGGAGGTGTAGTTGGGGCGGTCTTCCTTGATTTGAAGAAAGCTTTTGAAACAGTAGATCATGAGATTTTAATAACAAAGTTATCAAAGTAAAATTTTTCATCCAGTGTCATCAAATGGATACAATCATACCTTTTAGATAGAAAACAATGTGTTCCCATAGGCCATAAAACTTCGCAAGTAACTGATAATGACTTGGGGGTACCGCAAGGTTCAACTTTGGGTCCTCTGTTGTTTTGCCTGTATATTAATGATCTACCTGAAGTTTTTCCTTCTGCAGTAACTTGTCAGATGTACACTGATGATACGGTTATATATGTACATGCAAAAAACAAGAGGCAAGCTGCCAAGGAACTATCAGCTACTATGGTCAATATTTCTAATTGGCTTACAAACTCTTGTTTACATCTTAATACCAGTAAATCTGTATGCATGTTCTTTTCAAAATCAGCAAATAAAGATCCCGATCCAGAAGTTACTGTAACAGGAAGAACACTGTCAGTTGTACAGGAGTTTAAATATTTAGGTATAATACTAGACACACAACTGAAATTTAAATCCCAAGTTAAAAAAGTTGTAAACAGAATTAAATTTAACTTGATAAATTTTAGGCATATTAGAAGTAATTTGACCACAGAGGCCTCAAAGTTGTACATCGATGCCATGATATTGTCGCATATGAACTACTGTATGATCAGCTGGACGCAGACAGGAAGGACTGCATTACAGTCAGTAGAAACAGTTTATAAACGGGCTTTGAAAACTATGGATAATAAGTCAAATTCTTTTCATCATTGTAATATTTTACGGAAACATGTTTTTTTAAACTGGGAAAATATGGTCAAATTTGCTGATATCTTGCTTGTGTATAAAATGTTCCATGGTTTAGCCCCCCCTCCACTTAACGCATCCACCAGAGCGACTTCTAGAGGTGATTGTAAAATATCATATATCATGAAAATTAGTCTGTACGGCTATATCTGGCTCATTTACATTTGGACATTGTCCTTATTAATGTGCATTGTCCCTTTTAAATAAATAAACAAATAAACAAACAATATTGGATCAATGTAAAAGGACATGATGAAAGACATCCAGTTAAAAAGGTACTGGAAACCTGTTGGGAGTACAAATATAGATATATAAATAGTTTTGGCTGGGTAGCAAATAAGGAGCCACAAGAAACAGGTATAACTGAGATAGAGGTAGCTCCTTCTGTTGTAATTCCATCTATACCCCCAATGGTTATACCCAATGCCAGAAATAGACCTATTCATACATGGAGATACATAAGAACGAACTATATTTGCCATTTAAAAGTAATTGTTCAACAATACATTAATCAAGCATACAGCAACACGACTCAAATATTCACAGATGGATCAAAAGATCCAGAAACCGGTAGAGCAGCTGCTGCAGAGTATATTCCTCAGCACAATATTAAAATACTAAAAAGAGCAACAGATCATATATTTGTTTTTACAACAGAACTAATAGCTATATCATTGGCCTTACAATGGATAGAAGAAAAGCAGCCTAACTGTAGTGTAATGTGTACAGACTCATTATCAGCTCTGCAAAGTTTAGAAAGTGGAACATCTTTAGCAAGACAAGATATTTTTTATGAAACTTTACAGAAATGATATAGCATAAAGCACTTAAACGTAAAGGTGAGTTTTTTGTGGGTACCAGCCCATGTCGGAGTTAAGGGGAATGAGGAAGCTGACAGACTGGCAAAGGAGTCATTGAAAGATCCTGAGATCAATATAAGAGTACAGATGAGTAAAGCAGAAATTAAGGGGCTGATTGGGACTGAAGTGAAAAGAGGTGGCAGAGGATATGGGACAATGAAATAAGAGGAAGACATCTGTATAGTATACAAAGAAATGTGGGGGTGGAAAGAACAACTGTTAATAACAGGAAAAGGGATGTGATAATGACAAGTTTACATATTGGGCATACAACACTAAATCAAAGTTTATATAAAATAGTTAAACATGAAACTGGTAATTGCGAAAAATGTGGATATCCAGTAAATCATATATTACTAGAATGTAAAGCATACAATAGAGAAAGACTTGAATTAGTCCAGGCACTAAAGGACAGGGGTGTAAGAAATTATTCACTTAAGGAAATATTAGGAGAAGGAACAAATTATAATACACGAGAAATTATTTAAATTTTTAAAGGATACAGAACTGGTAAAAAAGATATAAATTATTATTAATAATTTTATTTTTTGTACCAAGTATATCCAACCAAATAATGCTCCATACTCCAATCCAGTAGGTGGCGGACAATGCACCTTTAGTTGGTTTGCCAACTGCCGTTAAAAAAACAAACAGAAGAAGAATCACTGACGTGGCGTACGGTGACTCCTCGCCATATTTTGAGAGAGGTTAATAATTATCTTTCAAAAATAGTTTGATTTATTAAAGAGCCAGTAAGATGAAAATTCTAAGCTTCCTATCACTGTTTATAAGTCCTGTACATTAGGTTTAAATCCATCCAAGGTTAAAAAACATTGTCATTTTGTCAAAATATCATTTTAAAATTACCTCAATTCTCAGAGATCCCCAAACGGTTCGCGCGAAGCTGTTCAAAAGATTCAGTTTCCTTAAACCCCACCTTTCGGTAGCATACTGTGTTCTGATTGGTCAACTGACATAGTTTTGATTGGTTGTTCCGCACACAACTGCATGGTAAACTATGCGTTAGCATCTGTATGGGGTGAATTATGTCTTATTCCTCTCATCGTGAAGCAAACAGTAAAATAAAAAAACTTGAACAGTCTCGCTGCTTTTTCTTCTGTGTGGGTGTATTCAAACCGCGCGCTTCAGCGCGGGGGCGTGGTCACATATAACGAAGGGAGACATGAAAAACAGACATAGCGTTGTTTTCATATGGATTACTTTATCACAGAATATCTGTTCGGCAGCACTTGTTTAGTTTTAAAGTAGACATGTCAAGCTTTCTATAGATAACCCCCCCATGTCTCTTCGTTGAGTATTCACGGAGTTACACTTCATTTTAATGACGTGTTTGTACATGACGATCAGCGCAGACAGGCTGCAGACAGCACACATACTGATAAGACGCTCGGGAGAAAACAAACACATAACTTCATAATTATACTTCGCGTTGTGATTCGGAGATGCTCGTTCTAAATAAAGTTGGTAATGAACCCTCTTTTAAGGCCAAACGCTTTGAAAATCCCGCTGTACTCACCGAGATTAGAAAAGCAGTCATCAGTGAAATGTTGTGAACACAACAAAAGGGATTTGTTTTACTGCTCTGGTATTGTGGTAAAAATGAATTGTAGCCATTGGTTCTTCTGATCTTCATTCTTTGGCAGTGAAAATAAAACAAACTTGCCTTTACAATTAAAAACACACTGTCTCCTCGACATGATGCTATCACACCAACCAGAGCGTCTGTGTTGAGGGTGGGGCAGGTCAGAGTTTTGTTTCTCTCAAGACGGTAGGCGATTATTATGCAAAGTGTTCCTAGTGACGTACATAGAGATGGGAAAAAGATTTGAAATCTATAACGACTCAATTACAACGTATTTCCATTTTTCTGACTTTCTGTAGTGGAACGCGCCCACGTGGATGCTATTCCCAGCCTCGACATCCGACTTCCGAGGTAAATCGGCCACAGCATTGATTGTTATTTTTGACCTCTCTGTTAGAGTTAATTCTATCTCATAAAACTTTAGGTTTCTACAGCATTACGGTTTTATCTATAAATGTATTTGTGGTTGGGAGGTATAAAATGATCAGACTAAGTAATTGTACAATGCAATTAGGAATTTATGATTTAGAACTTGGAATTACACAAATAAATCATCTGCAAACATGCAAATTATTAAAGTGTTATCAAGAACAAATAAGAAGTTAAACATTTAAACTGTAAACCAAATGATTGAACATTACACAGTTGGGTTGACCATTACTTACAGAAATAAAAGAAGGTTAAATTCAGTGAATTCAAGTTAAATTTAGATTAAATTACAGAAAAGTAAAAAACAAACTTTAAGGGATAGTTCACCCAAAAATGAAAATTTGATGCTTACAGCCAGGAAGTCCAAGATGTAGGTTACTTGGTTTCTTCAGTAGTTAAAAATCTCAGTTTGTGTTCTGCTGAAGAAACAAAGTCACCCATGTCTTGGATGCCCTGGGGGTAAGCAAAGCAGATAAACATCTATCCCTTTATCCAATGTGTTCAACAGTCGATTGGATCAAGTGATTCCATGTCTCTATCAGGTGATTCCCCGCTCTTGTCAGGATCTAGGGATGCCCCATTCTGAAGTAGATTCTGTGATCCCTCACTTTTAGGTGATTCCATGCATTCTATGTCAAGAACATGTCTTTGTATGTGCCTAACTTTCATTTTTATTGGAAGCTGGTTTACTAGGTCATCAGGATTGCCTGCATAAAAATGGGCTGGGACAACATATTCGTCCAGCCCGCTGTCAAGAAGGATGAGCTTGTCATTTTTTTCGGACACCCCAATTCTCTCAAGTTCTTATTCCTGGATCTGCCGGTCAATAATATGGAAAATAATAGTGTCATGTGTAGGGTAAAGGTTAGTGTCTTGGTAACAATTGTCACGGGAGGAGCACAAGACAGACACAGTGGGCGTGGCGTCAGGCCTCGGAGAGGCTTTTATTAACAGAAATAATAAAACACAGGGAATAAAAGTGGCCAAAGGGGGAAAGTGTCCAAAATAACAGGGAATCTGGTGTCCTCGTCGTGCTGCGGGATTTGTGTAGGTCGGGCAGTGTTCATCAAGGAAGGGTCCAGGCAAGGGGCGGAGTCCGGCGGCCGCACGCGCTCCCCTCCTTGGTCCGGGGCGCGAGGGGCGGCGGCTTCTCCTAGCGGCCGCGTCTCTCTCGTTGGCCGCAGCGCTGGTAGGGGATGGACGGCCCGGCATCCTGGCCCGTCGGCCGTGTATACGGGTGCGGTTCCCATCCGGATCGCGGGTCCGGCAGCTCACGTCTTGGTGGCGCGGGAGTCCCTCAACGCACCCTTCCTGGACCCACGAGGACACCAGTGTGCATGCACGGGGAAGAGACCGGTCTCCTGAGGAGAGGCGCGTTGGGCTTTTAAACAGCGGCGGTAATGAGGCTCCACTTCCTTCAGGTGTGCCCCATCACACGCCGCCAGCCCTGACTCGTCCAGCGCCCCTCCTCTCACACACCCACTCCAGTCGGGAGCCTGGTGAAGGGCGGCGATTTAGGACGGGGTGCCGGTGACAATCAGGGAGGAGGCAGCTGACTCGTCACATTCCCCCTCCCAAGCGACATCCCCGTCCCCAGGGCGCCACCCACACGGGAGTGCTTCCATCCTCAACCAGGCTCCAAACGGTCGGAGTGGGCGGGGCTTCCTCTCCGGGCGGTCCTCCCTCTCGCAGCGCACCAGAACAGGGACAGAGAAACCGGGTTTTAGTGACAGCCTCAACCAACCACAGGGTAAAATGACAATGGAAAAGTCACTTACCCCTTGTGTGGCTGGGAGGCTGTCCCCAGTTTTCCTCCGTCCCAGTCTGGGTTCTCACGAACGTTTGCAAGCGAGAGGGGGTGACGTCACCAGACGTTTCCCAACTGCGCTGTCTAGGCTCTGCCTGCCCGCATTCTCCACCAGTGTCACGGGAGGAGCACAAGACCGACACAGTGGGCGTGGCGTCAGGCCTCGGAGAGGCTTTTATTAACAGAAATCATAAAACAAAGGGAATAAAAGTGGCCAAAGGGGGAAAGTGTCCAAAATAACAGGGAATCTGGTGTCCTCGTCGTGCTGCGGGATTTGTGTAGGTCGGGCAGTGTTCATCAAGGAAGGGTCCAGGCAAGGGGCGGAGTCCGGCGGCCGCACGCGCTCCCCTCCTTGGTCCGGGGCGCGAGGGGCGGCGGCTTCTCCTAGCGGCCGCGTCTCTCTCGTTGGCCGCAGCGCTGGTAGGGGATGGACGGCCCGGCATCCTGGCCCGTCGGCCGTGTATACGGGTGCGGTTCCCATCCGGATCGCGGGTCCGGCAGCTCACGTCTTGGTGGCGCGGGAGTCCCTCAACGCACCCTTCCTGGACCCACGAGGACACCAGTGTGCATGCACGGGGAAGAGACCGGTCTCCTGAGGAGAGGCGCGTTGGGCTTTTAAACAGCGGCGGTAATGAGGCTCCACTTCCTTCAGGTGTGCCCCATCACACGCCGCCAGCCCTGACTCGTCCAGCGCCCCTCCTCTCACACACCCACTCCAGTCGGGAGCCTGGTGAAGGGCGGCGATTTAGGACGGGGTGCCGGTGACAATCAGGGAGGAGGCAGCTGACTCGTCACACAATGTAGTCTTAGTCTACCAGTATTTTCACCATCTAAAATTGTTTAAAATCATTTATTTCTATCTTTTGCTTTAGCGTGTCGGTATGGATTTTTTTTTTTACATTTCTAAATCAGTCTAGAACAGTGTTTCTCAAACTTTTTCAGCACAAGGACCACTTTATCTTCCAATTTTTTTCTGAGGACCACCTAACAGAATCCCACTCTAACACGCCCCCAAAAACCAACAAAATAGGAAGGATAAGCTAAATTTAAGTTTAATATGCAACTGTTTCAAGTAAAAAACTAATTATTCAAACACAAATGCAATAATATGATCAGAAATTATTATGGTAACAATAAAATGCTGAAAAGAATGTTCCCCTTAATGTCCAATATCACTGAAATTACTGGGATTTTACACATGAAACAAAAACTAGTACATTACAAAACTAATAGATCTGTGGATTCTAGATTTTGAGATTTCCATCTAAAACTTAACGTGAATATTAATGAGACGGGTGGTGCTGCTTATCACACATCAATGTCTGGCTCCAAACACTTGCCTAGTTTAGGTCATCGTTTCGCGGACCACTAGGGGGCGATGGCGGACCACACTTTGAGAATTACTGGTCTAGAACAACATGAAGAAACAGAACAAAATGAGACAGACTAAATCCTTAAGAACTGTGGCAAGAATCCAAGCTGCAAATCTACAGTACTGTTCAAAGTTTTAAGCACTTGTGTAAAAATGCTGTAAAATGAGGATGCAGTCATTAATAGATTTTCTTTATAAATTATCTTCTATTAACTAATTTAGTCAACATTTAATGTGAGCATCCTTTGAGTTTAAAGCAGCTTTTTGAATTTGATCATATCTCTGTGTGAAGGAAACAAAAATCGCACTAGATTCCAATTAATGGCTACATGAATGTTTGGAAATGTTAACTTATTTGCTACTGAAACACTACAGCAACGGTTTTCAATTCCAGTCCTGGGGGACCCTTGCTCTGCTCATTTTGCATGTCTCCCTTATTTAACACACCTGACTGAGATCATCAGCTCATTAATTAAATTCATTGATCTCTCTCCTAATGAGCTGATTACTGATGTTGGGTACACACTAAAAGATTAAATTTCATAAGATCTTCAAAATGTGAGACCACAAACATGAGGTTTTGCTACTATAGTGTGTGGTATCCTTCAGTCCATTCAGTCGCATCAGTCCAAAAATACGTCATGATGAGGAAAAAAAGGTGAGGATTGTTTCTCAGTGCTGGTCCAGGAATCCCTCAACCCTGAATATTTTAAGAATTTGTTATAATAAATTCCCAATCGAGCTTAATTCACCTAAATTGTGTATTTCAAAAGCAGCATGTTGGCGGTAGGGTTGCCACCCTCAATATAGAAAAATAAGGGACACCTGGGGGGGGGGCCACCCCTCGGGGCCACGATGAAATATTAAGATTGATACATGGGTATTATAAAAATATATCTGTTATTGAAATTAGTGTGAACAGATGCACTCAGTCTCTCTATATCAAAACTCAAGTCATATCGTCACAGCTGAATACACAGCTATGACGATAACAAACATAGGCCAACAAAGTTTGACAGTGAGACTAAAAAAATAGGCATTTGGAGGAACTTGTGAGACGTGAACAATATTTTATTAACTTATTAAATTAACAGATCCATAACTTATTAACTTTAAATTAAACGAATGCTTTCATACTCAAAAAAATTTATTGGAAAAAATCCATGGATCTTTCATGAACATGATAACATCAGTGGCCCAGAAGTAGTAGTATGCAGTATTGGAGCATGCCTACTTCCTTTTATAAGTGTACTTCTTGTCACTCCGTGCAGCACTGAGAAGCTGTTTGTCTTTCAAACAGATACAGTAAAACTCTGAACAGGACTGCTCAAAGTTGAGAGTGATCAAGAGCTCACTCCTTATGAGCTCCACAGAGCACCTGTTCCTGCTGTCACTCCATTTGTAGGACATTCTGGAAAAGATCCTTTCCACATAACCAGTGGATGCTGGGATACTTAAGATGTGGCTGATGATGGACAGCATGTTAGGCAAGTTAGCTACTTGAAAGAGAGCCACCCACCTGGCAGCCACGTCTTTGGACTTCCATTCATCATCTGCACCTTCTCTGAGCCCCTTCAGAATGCTATTTGCTGTGGTGCATTCATCATAAAGTTCATCAATGCTGACTTTTTGGATGAGGTTAAGCTTATTAGTTATTATATCAATGTCGCTGAAGGAAAGCATGCCATGGTGCAGAGAGAGAGGTTGGAGGGAGAACAGCCAGTTGTCCTCTGAAAAGTCAAACCATTTCTCCATGTATGAGATTGCCGAGTTGAGAAATTCTGTGAAATCTCTCCTTGCCCTGTCTGCATCATGTGGGAGAAGATGCTGCAGCTTCACTTTTGTTAAGTAGCCATAAAACTGGTCATGTCTTCTCTGTGTGAGTTTTTGCTTGAAGGTAGACATGATGGAATATAACTCAACACAGGTGGTTGAATCATTTTCCAGCTTCTTTACAACATCCTCAAAGAGCGAGAGGAGGTAAACTTCCACATTATCAGCATCTTCCTCAGTTGAGGCTTCACTGAGCTTTAACAAAGCTCTGATCTGTCTGGGACACTCTTCCCCCAGGCTGATGAAATAAGACCCGAGAGCAGTCCAAGATTGCATAAGCCGGGAAATGGCTGGATTGAGGGACAGCCACCTTGTTGTAACATGTCGCAGAATCTCGCGGAACTCCACATCACAGAACTTGCAAAACTCTTTCAGTGATTCTCTTAGTTTGGCAGATGTGGAGAAGTGGCCATAGACCTTCAGCACAACATTTTCCACATCTACAGTGAGCTGGTCAAGACCATGCTTCACTGTGTTGTGCACAATATGGGCATGGCAGTTCCCTTGCCGCAGATCTTTTTGCTTTTTCTTTAGGTTGGTGAAGACATGGTTGTGGATTCCATAATTTACATTAGTATTGTCTGCACTATATGCTGTAACTTGATCTAACGATAAGCCAAATTTATCAAGGCAATGTTCTATGTAATCCATAATACCAGCAGCTGACTCGTCCGAATTCTCTCCAAAATCAAGCAGTTTGTTGCAGATCCCAGTTTCTGGCCTGAAATACCGTACAGCAAGGGGAAACATCTTCCTGTTCCCTTTATTTGATGCATCCGTCTGTATGGAGAACGGGAGGGGTTTACCTGATGTTAAGACATCAACAACATCAGCCACTGCCTTTGGAGCAATGACATCTTTGGCAATTGCTTCTGCCTTAGTTCTCCCGATGGACATTTTCTTTATGATTTTGGAGTCATGCAGAATCTTTTGGTTAAGCTTGTGTCCACCGTCAGCACTGTTATAGCTGAGGCTGTGTTTAACCGTGTGGTACACCTGGGTTAACTCTGCTGCTGTAACCTATAGGGGAGTAGGATGAGAAATTGCTAATGAATCTATTTTATATAGTCAATTGTTCATTCTACAGTAGCATATTGAAGAAAGGAATTCATTTAAATTAAGTTGTTTATTTGCTTCACATAGGCACTAAATTGTTATTATTAAAGGGGGGGTGAAATGCTCGTTTTCACTCAATATCCTGTTAATCTTGAGTACCTACAGAGTAGTACTGTGACATTTCGCGACGCTCTCGCTCTGATCAGTGAACGTCTGTTGTGCTCTCAGTGCTCTGCTATATGGGAGCGCGCGCTCTTCCGGGAGAAGTGCCCTTAGGACCCATATAAGGAAATTCCGCTTCATCTAACATCACACAGAGCATACTCTAAAAAAAACTTTCCGAAACTTGTGACAAACTGGAAGGAGTATTTTTGGAACAGAAATACTCCTTCAAACGTACAAATTAATTTTTGAAATTTTGTCCATGTTTAGCATGGGAATCCAACTCTTTAACAGTGTAAAAAACTCAGTATGCATGAAATAGCATTTCACCCCCCCTTTAAGTAGCATTTTCAATGCAAGAGTTTTACTTGCATCAGAAATGGAAGCTTTAGCCTAAGTTCTGCCAGGAAGACTCAATCACTTCGTCACTAATTACCTTCATCATTATCCAATCACGTCTTTATACTCCTGTATAAAAGATCGTACTTACACATGTCTGAGTTCGCAGATGCCGACACGACAACAACCGCAGATTCCGACGCGATTGTCTTTGCTCAAGCTGTTGCTTTATTCATTTACTTGCTGTAATTAAGTTCGTGCCCCGCAAACTATCTAGAGTTCGACGTTCCTCTAAAATGCACACGGGATCGTTGACTTAGCTCCGTGTCGCGGTGATTATCTGCAGTCGTTTGTGTTGGATGATTTACAAGCTTTTTCGGCAGAGGATGTGAACATTGGCGGAGTTCCGCGTGCTTCCAGGCCAGGGTTGCCAGGTTTCTCAAAACCGCCTGTTACTACTAATATATATATATATATATAAAAAAAAAGTCTTGGCAACGCCGGTGCTTTCCGAGATCGCGTCAGTGCTGCTTGGGTCTCAACACCTGAAAAGACTTTGGTCTCAATCAACAAATATTCATCTGTACGCTCACGTGAACCTGCACGAATGAAGTCTCTCCGGACCAGCAGACAGAATTAAGGCTGCCGGTCTCTTCGGCATCTCGCCTCCATCACTTCACCAGTCTACAGCATTATAAGTATCATTTTGTTCTATGCACTTGCGGCGCCTGGGCATTAATTTATTCTCTGCAAGGATTTATACTCACACGTTCAAATAAAGCACTGGGCGTTTCGTGCTTGTTTATCTAGCAGACTTGCACAGCATAATTAAGATGTTGATCATAGTGCATGCAATTTTCTGAATAACTACTCCGTAATGAAGCACTTTAAGGCTCATCATAAACGCTACAATCTTTTATACTGATAAAAATTTTTCGCATTTCTGTTATATATATATATATATATATATATATATATATATATATATATATATATATATATATATATATATATATATATATTAAAAAATATTTGTCACAAAAAAATCTCACACTTGAGATTCGCTGTTTTAATCCTATGCTTTAATCTTTGTTTATTCACTCTTTTTCATTTGCGTTTATTCTTGAAAAGTTCATACTCTAATGGGATTCTATGGTTGCAGATGCAGGGAACCGCTGCTCTTACCTCATCTTCACATGGCTTACTCTTGGACTGCATTATGAACACTGAATCTACCAAGCTGAAGCGTATATGGACCCTTTCTTTTGAGTCGTAGGTAAGATTCGGCTCAATGCTCAGTCAGCAGGCATATAACTCAACGTGACACGAGTTGCTGCTGACCTTATTCCAGAGTAGTGACATATCTCCAGTTTAAACCGAATATTAATTAGCAGGCATGGTTTGTTTGTGCTCCTGGTCTCCGTTTCAAGGCGTGGTCTCACTAGACTTTAAACGCAGTGTTGCCAACTTCTTTCAATGGAAAGTAGCTAAACCCTGCCTGAAAAGTCGCTAAATGTCGCTAGATGACGTCATATGCTAATTAGCATATTCATGACGTAAGTGAGTCATATTATCTTGTCCTTTATGTGCTCATGTACTGCATTTTAAAGCAGCCAAAATTCTCAATAAAAGTTTTTTATTATATTTGAATGTTTCTGTTGTCCGACAACGGAATTAATATTATAATAACTGAAACGCGTCTATTAAGACTACATAACCAGCTCTCAAAGATGTTAATCTCTGCACTAAAATCCTATTCACGACATTGTCTAATGAAATCACATACACATAAGATTAAGATAATGATTGTACTGTGATTTCGGCTATACTTGTATGTAAGTTGTATGTTGTAAGTCGCTAGATTGTCGCTAGTCGCTTTTTTGGAAAAAAGTCGCTAAATCTAGCGACAAAGTCGCTAAGTTGGCAACACTGTTTAAACGTGCGAAATTATTTCGGACGCCACTGCGAACATGGGCGGGAGCAAGATAAAACGGTCTCCCCTCAATTATCACAAGATGGATTAATATGTGCTTGCTTGTACTGTGTCTTTTGCGACGGCGTCGAAAGCGTCTTATTATATTGTAACATTACTCAAAATTCTCTCTATAAATATATACACCCTAAGGAAAAAAAAAAAAAATATATATATATATATATATATATATATATAAAATGTCCTCATTCCAATGTATCATCTGTTCCCGTCGACACTACAAACCATGCAGCTTTTCTTTTTATTTTATAAATCTTTTAATGTATTATATAAAATAGGACGCTGCGCAACAGCTAAAGTTATATAGCACTTCCTCCTTTTTGAATTTTTGTACAGAGAGGTCATGAAGCAATGTATCGCTCTTCTACTGGTCCACATCCTCATCTTATGCAAATTCCCAGGTCAGGGTTCACCAAACTTGAACTTTGGAACGCAGCGAAATGCGAAATTTTTCGCATAAGCTTGCGCTTCCGGTCCGACGCATTCACATGCGTATGAATGGAAGTCAATGGAGAGAAAAGTGCAGTGTGACAGCCCCATCACTCATAGCAAACTAACGGCTGGAGGGGCGTGTTAAGGAGGTTCTGCTCATGCTGTCAAACTGACGTCATCAGAAAAAATTATTCGTTACAGAGTGGAAATGTTCAGAATTCGATAAGATTACTAAGACAAACAATGTTTAATTGTTTACATCAAGATTAGCAATGTGTGCTAGTAAGCTTAAGTCAATTCGATTTATGCGGATTTTAAACTTAACTTTTGATACGTCAACGTATAATAAAAAAAAAAAAAAAAAAAATTGGGGAGTGACAGTTAAGGGGTTAAGCTACAATTAAGGCTTATTTATTTCGCGCATCTACTGGTGTTGGTTCATTCACTCTTACTTAGCTGTTGCGGCCTCACTTTACACTTTTAGACTTTCAGACAGCTGTGCCCTCAGCCAACCCGGATTCTTCAGTCTGCCCTCCGTTAGCAGACATAATACTAAACGAAGTGCTTACGTCAGCTGGAAATCACATTTCTAAGGCGTCACTCCCTCTACAATCAAACCTACACGTTGCATGGTCCGCTTTCTAATGTTTTTCCTTCCAATTTTGCGTTCCTATTCTAATTTCGACCGTTGCTCCTTTCTCATCTTAAAAAAAAAAAAAAAAAAAAAAAAAAATCGCAATCTTAAAATTCTATTCGCAGACTACTTGCCAGCATCTAATCTACACTAAAATTTATAATCCTAATTTTCAAGCCTTTTGGTTATTCAGTTCTATTACTACTTAAGGGGTTAGCTAAATCTTCCAACAAATTAAAGACAAATGTCTGCCTATTACCCTGCCCATATTGCAAAATTAATTACTTCTATCTTCTATGGCCTTCTTTCTAAGTACCTCAATATTCTTCTCGAGGCAGTGTTTATCTGCCTTCTATGGGTATGCTTCCAGGGGAATTCACTTCAAACTAATCAATTTGATCCTGCTCGCGGCATTTCCTTCAGATCTACGATTCGGACCTAAATTCTTCACATTCTCCTCAAGCACTCTAAACCGATGTGCAAGGTTCTGGTGTCATCTTAACAATTCTAAAATCAATAATAAATTCTGTCCCTTCTCTGCATGGTGAAATTTCTTAAAATCTGACCTAGAACTTCTAAAAACGCACCAGTCTCTATTTTACCTAACGGAGCACCCCTTTCCAAGGCCTGTTTTAGAACTCACTTAACCACTGTTCTCAAAGCTGCAATCTATCCCCCTCTCTCTACTGGCCATTCATTCAGAATTGGGGCAGCTACTTCAGCAGCTGAACGAGGGATCTCTACATCAGCTGTTAAGATCATGGGCAGATGGTCTTCCTCAGCATTTGAATCATACATCAGACCTGATTCAAAACCATTATCGACGCTCAGCAAGCTCTCCTGTAACTAATCAGGTAAATTCATGCAATTACTGGTGGTGGTGTTACTATATCTGTATGGTATATCAAGGCCTGTCTGTGTCTGGCCTATTGTGGCTATTTCTGTACGGTCTATCGAGGCCTATCAGTGTCCGGCTATCATGGCTATTTCTGTACGGTCTTTCGAGGCCTGTCCGTGTCTGCCTATTGTGGCTATTTCTGTACGGCCTATTGAGGCCTGTCTGCGTCTGCCATTGTGGCTGTCTGTGTCTGGCCTATCGTGGCTATTTTTGTACGGTCTATCGAGGCCTGTCTGCGTCTGCCTATCGTGGCTAATCATGGTCTATCGAGGCCTGTCTTGCGTCTGCCTATCGTGGCTGTCTGCGTCTGGCCTGTCGTGGCTATTTCTGTATGGTCTATTGAGGCCTATCCGTGTCTGGCTATCATGGCTATTTCTGTACGGTCTATTGAGGCCTGTCCGTGTCTGCCTATCGTGGCTGTCTGCGTCTGGCCTATTGTGGCTATTTCCGTTGGTCTATCGAGGCCTGTCCGTGTCTGGCTATCATGGCTATTTTTCTGTATGGTCTATCGAGGCCTATCTGTGTCTGGCCATCATGGCTATTTCTGTACGGTCTATCGAGGCCTGTCTGCGTCTGCCTATCGTGGCTGTCTGCGTCTGGCCTATCGTGGCTATTTATGTATGGTCTATCGAGGCCTGTCTGTGTCTGGCTATCATGGCTTTTTTTTCTGTACAGTCTATCGAGGCTGTCTGTGTCTGCCTATCGTGGCTATTTCTGTTGGTCTACTGAGGCCTGTCTGTGTCTGCCTACCGTGGCTGTCTGCGTGTGGCCTATCGTGGCTATTTATGTTGGTCTATCGGGGCCTGTCTGTGTCTGCCTATCGTGGCTGTCTGTGCTGCCTATCGTGGCTATTCTGTATGGTCTATCGAGGCCTGTCTGCGTCTGCCTATCGTGGCTGTCTGCGTCTGGCCTATCGTGGCTATTTCTGTTGGTCTACTGAGGCCTGTCTGTGTCTGCCTACCGTGGCTGTCTGCGTGTGGCCTATCGTGGCTATTTCTGTTGGTCTATTGAGGCCTGTCTGTGTCTGCCTACCGTGGCTGTCTGCGTGTGGCCTATCATGGCTATTTCTGTTGGTCTATCGGGGCCTGTCTGCGTCTGCCTATCGTGGCTGTCTGTGTCTGGCCTATCGTGGCTATTTATGTACGGTCTATTGGGGCCTGTCTGTGTCTGCCTATCGTGGCTGTCTGCGTCTGGCCTATTGGGCTATTTATGTTCGGCCAATTGGGGCCTGTCCGCGTTTGCCTATCGTGGATGTCTGCGTCTGGCCTATCGTGGCTATTTATGTTCGGCCTATCGAGGCCTGTCTGTGTCTGCCTATCGTGGCTGTCTGTGCTGCCTATCGTGGCCGTCTGTGTCTGCCTATCGTGGCTATTTCTGTTGGTCTATCGAGGCCTGTCTGTGCTGCCTATCGTGGCCGTCTGTGTCTGCCTATCGTGGCTATTTCTGTGGTCTATCGAGGCCTGTCTGTGTCTGCCTATCGTGGCATCTGTGTCTGCCTATCATGGCTGTCTGTGTCTGGCCTGTTGCGGCTATTTCTGTAAAAAACTTATAAGAGGTTTAATCTAACGTCATTATACTGATCATGCTAACTCTCTTTCTATATCTTCCAGGAACCTTAGGATTCACAACTGGTGGGTATACTTCATCTACTTTTGGGGGGAAGGCTGGCCCTGTCTGGAGGTCTCATAATCCACCTAATTTTGGGGGTCGGCTGCGCCCCTGCCTTCGTCTTCAGGCAGGAAATGCAGATTCGCTACCCTCGGATTATGAACCATGGACGGGGCCTTCTGCCAAAGAAATTTATAATTGTGCTCGCTGAGCTGTCAATAAATGTATGCTTCGTACATCATTCTATCTCCCGAGTCTTTCTGGTAGAATTTTTTTTACAGTGCTTTATACATTATTAGGTAAAGGATCTTAATACTTCATCCACAACAATATTTAATGAGGTTAACTTATAACATTACCCTCTTTGTGGTTAGTCTGCATGAGATCAACAAGCTTGTTTGCTTTGTGGCCACTTTAAATACAAAATAAGCATTCGATTTACGTCAGAGTGTCTGAGCGCTCACAAATCTTTCTGCAGCGTTGTGAGCAGAGCAGCAAGAGTGATTTTTGGCGCTCTCGATGCCGGCGGTGTGAACGCACAGTTAGAGATGGATGGGAGTCACTCCTGTCTGAGGCAACACTGATTGCAACACAAATAGGTGTTGCACCTCAGTTTAGCAAATAACACAGTCGGCAAAAGAAAAGGAAGAGATTCCATGATGAGACCTCTCAAGAGGAGACAGCTCATGACAGTGCAGCAACAGTGATTCAGAACACAGTGTTTTATTGCTATGGACAGCATCATAAGTGATATGGACACCAGGTTTCCCACTACTGAAGAAATAGTTGAGGAATTCTCCGCTGTTTTCAAAGTTTGGGCAGATTAGTGAGGATAAAGTCCCTTCTGTGTGCCAACCACTTGTCACGAAATATTCCAGAGATCTCACGTCCGAGTTGAAAAATGAAATAAGACACCTGAACACAGTATATGCTGCCACTTTCCCTCCTAACTTGTCCCCTCTTGGTCTCCTGAATGCAATTAACAAGATGCAGCTACAATAGCATTTTTGGAGAAGTCTGCATTGTTTTACGTATATTCTGTACATGGTCTGTGACTGTTGCTGGTGGGGAGAGAGCTTTCAGTAAGCTAAAACTGATAAAAAACTATTTGAAGTCCACTATGGCTCAGGACAGGCTTTGCAGTCTTGCCATGTTGTCCATTGAAAGTCAATTGGCTAGAAATTTAGACTTCAAAGATTTGATCAATGACTTTGCTAGCAAGAAGGCTCGGCGCTGGGCTCTTGAGTCAGGCTAAGCAAGTTTTAGTGATAGCTCTTAATTGGCATTGTAATACTGTGTAATACTGTGTAGTTGAAAAGACCGTTTGTGAAGATGTTTCTTAACCAAACATGCTAACTGCTCTCTCTGTGTCAGCGGCAGTGTGAACACCGATTTGAATGATCCGGTAAGACTGTGTCAAAGGTTTAAAACAGACTCTGGGAATCGTTGTTATTTAGAAATGAGATCGAGAGGGTTTGAATCGAGATCGCGATCTTTTAACGATTAATTGTGCAGCTCTAACTAAAGACATAATGCCCAAAGCCTTAAAAACAAACTGAGAACGAGATGTATGGCTGAACTGCCAAAAACGTGTTGAGCTGTTATTTGAGAGAAAAGTATTGGGGTCCAGGAGTCCATTGTTCTTATTTGTACCATCTTAACTTACCTTTTAATTTGATATCATTGGTATTGTTAGTGTGTTATGACCATATTCCAAACCCCAAAACCTATTGCTTGTTGTTGGGATATGTGGAGTTATGTTTAAAAATCTGCTGTTTTCTTTGTTTTGATTATGTTAATTTATTTTCATTAAAACATTAATATATTTCAGGTTGTAATTGGAATTGTACATTACAATTGTACAACTGGGTTGCACTTTATTTTACAGTACGTGTACGTCCATGTGCTTATAGTGCACTTACAGTGTATTTATCTAAGAAAGTTCTGGTAATACAAGGTAACTACATGGGTTAGGTTTAGGGGTAGGTTCAGGGTTAGTACATAGTTATTACATAGTTATTGTAATTACTATAATAAGTACATAGTATGTACATGGGGAACAGGACTGTAAAATAAAGTGCTACCGTTAACTGCATACTGTATGCAGACTTGCATTTACAAATCACCAGCAATAAATATTGTGCTAGTACTAGTACTGAACAACAAGAAGCGAGACAGTTGCAAGCCTTTGGTTAGAGTTATGTAAAGCTTTTGATGGGACAGTTAAGTCCTAGTGATGTGGTGACAACAGCTGCGCAGAGAGGGCCCAATTAGATTTTTTTGTCATGGGGCCCAAAATTCCTGGCGGCGCCCTGCTTACAAGTCCAGAAAAGTGGAACAACAGTGTAACCCTGACCAGGCTCCTTTTTGCCCAGGCAACATGAAATGGGAGACCACATGTGAATAAAGATACAAAAAAATATGATTTATTAGGGACAAAAGGCATAATTTGAAAAACCAAGTCTTGTGCATTATAGGGAATAATATTCTGCAGTATTTTAATTCTACAGTTTGTTTGATTCCTTTAGCTCAAATAGTGTCAGAGTTGAATTAGCTTAAGTGGGTACAGTATGTAAAACATTTGGAAAATATGGATTTAGTACTGTATATAAAAACAATTAAGGTATAATAATAAAAAAAAAAACAAGTCTTGTCTGGTGCATAATAGGGAATAATATTCTGAATATTTTACAGTTGGTTTAATTCCTTCAACTAAGTTGTAAAATTATTATAAAACACATAAAATGTTAATTCCGAAAATTGAGCTGTGTGCAATAACAGGGATGTTTTTCTGAACATTTTATTATTGGTTTTATATTCTAATGACACATAGTTAAATTGTTTAATTAATTTAAATGGATAATTAAAAAAATAAATCCTAGAAATTAAGCCTTGTGCAACATAAAGAGTTAGTATGGGCTCAAAACATAACTGCAGCAAAGAGTTTAAAAAAAAAAAGAATGCCCAATGAATGTAAAACATCAAACTAACTTTACCGCCATCCATAGATGTAACAGTTTTCTATACTGTACATTCTATCCCCATATTCTATGCACAGAACGATCGGCTGTATGACATCATAGTACCACGAGAGCGATAAGAGAGCACACGGATCCAATGCATTCGATTCGCTCTCGCGGTACTTTGATATCATACAGGTAATAATTCTGTGCAGCGCTGCTTCAAGTCGAACGCACCTAATATAACTGCTTTCCCGCTTTCATAACTGCATATGAAATATTGATACGAGCCGTGACTGTTTCCTACACGTACAGGTTCTGTTTCAGCAACAGGAAACTGGGATCCTTGTGTGCAGCGGTGCTTCAAGTCAAACGCGTCTATCAAGTTTGAGCGATTGCTTCAGAAATTGGCAGGTCGTAAAATCAGGTCGTAAATCACCTCCTCTGTACGATTTTCAGATAAACTCACTCGTGACGTGTGCGTGGACATACGATCTTCCGACCATCTGAATTTGCACGTGTACGCCCACCTTAAGTGTGTTGTGGTCACACTGAATTAAGTACTTTGTTTGTTTTGGAATTTTTAGGTTAATGTCTCGTGAAGGTTCTTCAACTGACTGAAGACCAAGTTTGTGTCACAAATCTTATGATGTATTGACATTGTAATTACAAGATGTCAACAGCGTGGGGCGTACTGCAAAACTGCAGCTGTTGATGCAGCATACAAAAGTGACTATCGAAGATTTTACTGACAAAATGACAGAATTTGTCATTGATGATTACGTGCTGTGCCAACTTCAAAATTTAGGCACTGAAAGGTTCTTTGAAACGGATCTTCTGGTATCCAAGCTGCTTGCGGAGGACAGAATCCAGTTAACGGGCAGAGATAAACGCATTACTGCAGCAGCATTTTTGCCTCAATGTTCTCAGTCTACTAACGAGATGGATCGGGCAACAGATTCAGATGATCTCATGCTTGAGGAGTTTTTTAGGAGTGAAACTGGTGAAGAGTTGGATAATGTGATTGAAAAGGAGACTGAGAAGGTTGAATTGGAAGGAACTGATTGTAAGAGAAAAGAAGAGTGTGTTGAAGGAACCGTAGAAGAAGAGGTGAAAGTATCAGCTTGTCCAAAGCATGGCAAATTTGACTGAAGTTTGAAATATCAAGGGAAGACGTGGAAGAAGAAGTGAAAAATTGTGAAAATCACAATAACAAACAAATACAATTAAAAATAAGTTGTTAATATTTCAAGTTAATTGTTCTTTAATATTTGGAATGGTGGTAAATATTTTGTAAAACTGAGATTTAGTAAAATGGTTTATTCAGTGAGATTAGTGTTGTAAAAAAAGTAGTTGGTTAAGTTTGTTAAAGATAGATAGTAGTTTAGAGATAAAAAATAGTATAAAAGTTTTAAATGTAGGACTTTTTGAAAGTTTTTTATAAATGATCATGTGAAAATAATTTAAGATTTAATAGTTAATCGTAGTAGATTATAAGTTATTGAAGTTAAATGTGAAGTTGAATTTGTAATTTTTGAAAATTTTATTTTTGATTGGTACATTTATAAAGGATGGTCAATAGTTGGATTTGATATTTAAATATATATATATATATATATATATATATATATATATATATATATATATATATATATATATATATATAAAAATGTGTATACTTTTTGTTTGTTTTGTATTTGTAACTTAGAAAAAAAAATTGGTCATTGTTTTGGAAAATAAAGGTTTGTACCTTTTCTCTGTTTCATGTTTTTTTCCAAATACCCTTGTGTAAGTTAGGCTACTAATTGTAGTATTTGTATGTTAAACAATTGTGAAACATGAAAGATTTAGTGGATAATATAAGGGAATGTTTGGCCAATATTACATTTATTTAAAGGGTTTCACAATAAGATGTTTCTGCAAACATTTATATTTTTTATTTTGTATAATTTCTGTCAGTGCTGTTTAAGTATTAATTTTATTAAATATATTTTAATTTTAAAGTAATTGAAATAATGAATTAATTATTTGATGACCAAAATATCTATAGGATTTAACTTAAAATGTATGAATTTGTAGTTTGCATATATCAAATTTATAATCATTATATTTTGCCATATATTTGCACAGCAGCAGTTTTGCATTTTAAAAATATACAAATTATTAACTCAATATAAAATAAATTTTCATAAGTGTATATCTGTATTTATTGGAAGCTGGGCACCATTGATCTATAATTATTACATGCTTTGTTGTTGTTGTTGTTGTTGTTGGTATTATTATTATCATCATCAGTAGGCCTATTATCATAACTAGGCTATTGCTATAATTGGGAATTGCACCAGACGTCGGAAATTAATTTATGCTTTATTATTATTATTACTAGGGCTAATACTAGGCATCATCTGCATTTTTTACAGAAGCTTGCAGGTAGGTGATGTTAATGTGAGACCTGAGCCTGCTTTGCCTTGCAAAGATCCTCAATTCTTGGCACAATATTTGAAAAACATAGCCTCAAATCATCCTCAATTTGTGCACGATTGCGGTATTTCATTTTGAGTGCAGTCATTTTTGAGAATCCTGCCTCACACAAATATGTCGACGCGAAAGGAAGGAGAATCTTCAAGGCAATGTCACAGAGTTGAGGGTATATTCCTGCATCAATGCTGCCCAGAATGACGAAAGAGGGCAGGAGCTGAAGAGTTCCTTCAGTCTACTGTCACTCTTCAGCTCAATAAGCTGTTCCTGCATATCGACTGATAGCTCGTTTGCTGTGCACACAAACGGATCTCGAACCCACGCAAAAGAGTGATAATCCTCTTTAAAGTATGTCGCAAATTGTTTTCTCATTGCTGACAAGTGCTCAGACGCTGATTGAAACAGGAAGGAGAAATCGTGTGACGTGCCTGCATCAGTGATAAAGTCTGCGAGGCTGAGGAACATGTCGCAGTTTCCTCGACTGATACGGCCATGCCAGAGGTCTAGTTTTTGTGTGAAGGCGTGCACTTTGTTTGCAAGGAGCAAAATATGAGTTTCGCGGCATTGCAAAGACAGGTTGAGGCCACTCAAGCAGCCAAATATATCGACCAAATAGGACAGAGATGCAAGCCACATAGTGTCATCCAGATGCTTCGCCAGATCTGATTTGATTTCTGTCAAAAACCACTTCACCTCCTCTCGCAGCTCATACAACCGCTGTAACCCTGACCCCTGGAGAGCCAGTGAACTTCAGTGTGCAGAAGCAGCTGCTCGTGCCCTGACCCCATCTCCTGGCAGAGGACCACAAACAAGCGAGAGTTTGGCGGCCATGATTTGAAGAGATTTATCATTTTTTACGGACTGGTTCAGCACGGAGTCAAAGAAAACTGGCATTCTTTTTAGCAGCTAGTGCTTCGCGATGGACCATGCAATGTGTCCATTTCACAAGTGGAGCTACTTGCTGAACGCAAGCAGCTAGGCCACGCTCACGCCCCGTCATTGACCGCGCACCATCCATGCATAGGCCAACACATCGGTCCCAAGCCAAACCATTTTCACAGATTCACGAGTTCACACTTACATTTAATTAACTGAAGTATTATAATGCGTATTTGGCATGCTGTCCGGGGAAGGGTCTCCGAGCTCGGGAATGGCCCGAACATAGAGTACACCCCCCCCCCCCTCCATAAAAGTGTAAAATGAACTCTAGTGGAGGAGATGGGGTGGAGGGGGGATTTTTAATATCAAGGACATTGAAAATGGCTTCTCCTGTAGTGTGTGACTGAAGAGGCCGCCAAAACAGGACATCCTCCTCAATCGCAGATACCTGACATAAGTGAGGAGCTGTGCCTGCCCAGCAATATCAGTGGATTCGTCCAGCTGCAGCGCATAGTAAGGACTCTTTTTTACAAACTCTATCAGTTGCTCTCTGATATCATTGGACATGTCTACAATTCTCCTAGCGACTGTGTCATTGGACGGGGGTATTGCACCAAGTTTGGCTGCTGCACTATCGCCTATTATTATTCTGCACATGTCTTGCGCTGCCGGCAAAATGAGAGTCTCGGCGATTGTATGCGGTTTACCCAATTTACCAATTCTTTTGGCCACTACCTACGATGCCTCCAAACACTGTTTAGACACAGTGCTGTGCACTGATATGGTTGCCTGTTGCTGATGGAGGCCATCAAGCTTTCTTTTAAAATATTCAGTCGGTTTATTTTTAATGCCAGCATGCTTTGTTTCGACTGTCATTTGCCAGCTCCTCTGCACACACGACACACTAAGGTCTCAGATCAAATTTCTCCATTTTTGTTATGTGTTCACAATAAAGTTTAGGCAATATGTAACTGTGTGTGTGGCTATGTTGAGAGACGTATCAGGGGCTAATCAGTCAGGACTTAGGCACGATCTTTAATTAAACGAACAAAATAATTATTTGCAGAAAATTCAGATTTTATTTTAATACTAAATGATTGTAGTCCTCGTCAGTGTGTGTGTGTGTGTGCAGGGGGGTAGTTTTAGCTAAGTGTAGCTACTGCCTAGCAGTTAAATGAATTACTGGCTAGGGCTGAGATTTGTGGGTTTAGTCTTTAAAAAGACTGTTGGGGTTCTTTAGTAAAGGCCTATGTAATTCGAGATTGATAACTAATCCAATCCACATTTATTTATAAAGCACCTTAAAAACAACAGTGTTGACCAAAGTGCTGAACACAGTCTATAAATAATCAATAACATACAACAGAAGCACAACAAAAGTAATAAAACAATAGATAAACATAACAATAAATGCAACAGTAATACAAAACTAGAAGTCAACCCTCAAACTGAGGTAAAAGCCAAAGAAAATAATTGAGTCTTAAGATGGGATTTAAAAACAGGAAAGGCAGCTCATTCCAGAATCTCGGAGCTGCCATGACAAACGCACGGTCAGCTCTGGATTTTCGTTTGGTCTTGGGGACGACCAGCAGTGCCTGGACAGCCGACTGGAGCGAACGAAGGGGGGTGTAAGGCACCATCAGATCTGACAGGTACTGGGGGGCCAGGCCATGCAGACATTTAAAAACAAATAAAATAATTTTTAAATCAGTGCGAAAGTGCACAGGGAGCCAGTGGAAGGATTGGAGGATGGGTGAGATATGGTCAAATTTTCGAGTTCCAGTTAAAAGACGAGCAGCTGTATTTTGGACTAATTGTAATCGTGACATAAGTGATATGCTAATACCAGTCTAAAGTGCATTACAATAATCTAAACAAGTGGCAATAAAAGCATGGATTACTATTTTTGACTATTTGCCTCAGCTGGAAAAAGCTGGTCTTCACCACTGCACTAATCTGGGCATCAAGTTTTAACCGACCATCCAACTTGACTTCCAGGTTTGTAACCACAGGGCTAATGTCTCGGGTTAGACAAACCAAGTCAACAGGAACCACAGCAGCTGAGTCACTAGGAGCAAATAACACAAACTCAGTTTTGCTCTCATTTAAATACAAAAAAATGCATAGCCATCCATGCTTTCACTTCATTCAGACACTCTAAAAGGGTTTTTGACTGACTTAGCGGCACATATATTTTGCAGTCGTCAGCATAAAAATGGAATGAAACATTGTGACTTCTAAGGATTGACCCAAGAGGCAGCAGGTACATTGAAAAAAGTAGCGGCCCAAGGACAGACCCTTGAGGAACACCGCACGACAGAGGAGCCGAAGAGGACACAGCATCACTGACCTGAACTGAAAAATTTCTGCCTTCCAAATAGGACATAATCCAGGCTAAGGCCAGCCCCTTAATGCCCACACAGTTCTCCAGTCGCAGCAATAAAATTTGGTGGTCGACTGTATCAAACGCAGCCGTAAGGTCCAATAGCAGCAGAGCAACAGTATCTGAAGCCAGAAGAATGTTTTTGAAAACCCTCAGCAGAGCAGTCTCAGTGCTGTGGGCTGACTTAAACCCAGACTGGAAAATTTTAAGTTATACAATTGTCATTCAAAAAAGTGCTCAGCTGCAGATAAACAACTTTCTCCATAATTTTGGAAAGCAGAGGGAGCTTAAAAATAGGCCGATAGTTAGAGAGCTCAAGTCTGTCTAGACCAGGTTTCTTTAACAAGAGTTGAACAACTGCATGTTTAAAACTCATAGGTACGACTCCAGTAATAAACGGACATTAACAATATCAAGTATGCGGGGCGCCACTGTAGGAAAAACCTCTTGAAAAAGACGAGGGGGAATCACATCATTGGGGGAGCCAGTGAACTTCATTTGACCAATAATCTTTTCTAAAAGAGGCAAACTAACAGGCTCAAACTGGTTCAAAACAGCAGAACAGGTTACATAAATGCCAGGTTCATACAAGGGTGGACCAATAATGGCCCTAATGCTCTCCACCTTGTGGATAAAAAAGTGAAGAAACTCCTCACACACTTTTGATGGGTTCTCAAAGCACTGGAGTTGTGGGACATTAAAAAAAAGTTTTGATGGTATTAAAAAGAACTCGAGGATTGTGACCGTTAGAAGAAATAATGTTAGAAACATGCTTGGTCTTTTCAGCTTTTAAATTTTTTTTATAAGAACACCAACTCTCTCTAAGTATCTAAAATGACACTTGGAGTTTATCCCTCTTCCACTTTCTTTCCGCCCTTCTGCACCATGTCTAATGCTGCTAGGCAAGCAGTATTAAAACCAGCGCACAGATCTTCAACAGTTGTATTAGGACAAAGAGAAACACAATTTAGAATAAAAACAGAGGAAAACTGAGCAGCAGTGGAAGGGTTAACTATTTGACCACGGCGCACAGGGGCACACGGTTTAACTATGGCACAGGAGAGGGAAATTTCAAATACAATAGGCATATGATCAGGGAAGAAAGCATCACAGACTTCAAAAATAACAGACTAGCGAGAGCTGGCACAAGCAAACTTGGCAAGAGACTAGATTAGAGTGAATGGAGAGCTATGTCGTGAGTCAATTTAAATGCAGTGATGTATTTTTGTCCGAGTACAGATACAGATACTTCAGTTAACAGATACAGATAATGCTGTACTCGCTCATCCCCATTTATTAACAACATAAATGTATTTAAACATGTTTGTGTGTGCGTGGCTGTGTGCGTGTGAGCATTTCCACAAACTAAAGGAAAGCTTTAACTGTAGCCTATATTTTGACTAGTTTATTCGTTCATATATATATATATATATATATATATATATATATAAATACGACTTCACGTTTCATACGCTCGCAGCCTCTGAAACCTCCGTCCGTCATAACAATTAATTCAGATGTTTCGATTATCTGCATTTTTCCGCATCCATAGCAAATATTTTGAGGGGTGTTTTTGACCATTGAGAGCCACCAAATGACGAATATGAAAAAACAAATATGCGCAGCTTCTCGAGGAGAAATCAAACAAATGAGCGCCGTTTTCTAAAGTCTATGAGCGCAGCACACACAAGTAAACTAAATTGACATACAGCAGTTAAATTTCAAAATGTGGTGTTTTTATATTTATAACATTTGAATACAGTTCAGCAACATACATCACACGACCTGACGACCAAGAGAGCTGACAATTGACCATCACTTAATTTACCATCACCTCACGATTGAAAATGTGACACTAAAATATTTCAGGTTTTCATTTTAATACAGGAAATTACATGATTTCTTGTTTTTTTTAACAATAAACAAAAATAAATAACTAAAAGTAACAAAACCAAAAGACATTACATTCTTTCTGCATTCAAAACCTAAAATAAAAAAGATTGCATTTTAGGCTTTAATGATTCAAGAAACACACCGTCAAGTGTGGTAGTGCAACAGGATTTGTTTTTCTTTCTTTTTTTTAGATAAATGAACATTTCTTTGTAAACCAGCAATGCTGTGTAGAGTAAGCCAACAATAGAAACAATCTTTCAAACAAAATAAAACACTAGGGATTGTAAAACATTTCAGCAATATCTCTTACATGTGTAATGGTGCAACAGCATGAGTGCTCAATGAACATGAGAACCCCCCTCTTATTTCTGGTGGTATGCTGCAAAGCATTCTTGGTTTGCATTCAAGCACAAGAAAACATTGCATTTTTGACATTTCCATCTTGACACCCCCTTCGGACAGTAGTTGCACCGCCCCCGCTTGTCACAATGTAGTGGCCAGTGTCCCAAGCTGTCATATCGCACATCTGGTTGCGGTTTTGGAAGTGAGTGAAGACTCATGGTGCCAGTAGTCCTCCAGTGATGGAAATTTGAAAACACCCATAAAGAGTAGCATGGAAAGAAAATCTTCAATCTCTTCTGGGTTGGTCTTGATTGGATCTCCCAGCTCCTGGGCAGAGTACAGGTTGGTATGATGAGCAACATGTTGAATCATCTCATCAGTGAAGAGCATTCTGAAGTATTGGAAGGGTGACTGTACAACCACAGGGGGTTCAAATCTTGATTCTGTGACCTGGAATTCCTCAATGTCTTCATGCTTCCAGATTCTTCTTGTGCCATTGTGTGGGCCTGAGGGGGAACTTGAGCCAGGGCTTTCCTCTGGCTCCTTCAAGGAAACAGTTTTTAGAGTGTGTTTTCCTTTTCTTCTTTTCTTACATGGAAGCTTTTTAGAGGATGTGCTTGTTGAGGGACCATCATCTTCATCCAGGGATTCAAAAGAACTGTCACCAGCTACCCCTTCTCGGATCCTCTATTGGATCATCAACATCACTGAGATCAGCATCAGAGTCTTGGGGGTTTTCTGGTACAAGGGCCTGAAGAGTGCGTGTTCTTGTACCATAGAAACTGTTGACATCCATCTAGTAATTGTAGAAATAAATAAATAAATAAATAACAATCTCTTACAATTTTAGTAATGTTAGTACACCAGCATTTGTCATTTAAGAAGTAATTTCCTTTGATAATTATGATTTCCACATATTAATTATATGAATTAATTATATTTATTTAAAAAAATATCCAAAAGTGGCAAAAAAATACATATTAAAGAAATTATCTCAATATATTCATTAAGAAATAACAATAGCTGTGTCATATTCATAGCTGTGAATGATCAGAAAGTTATATTTCTCAGCAAATAGTACATTCTGACAGCAGAAAGGATTATCTGAAAACATTAGCTTAGCTTTTCTCTGTTTACCATAAAGTGACAAATCAACCATTTGGTTGAGCACGTTTTTGAAAAATTATTGAAAACATACTAAAGTTTTTTCATGGCAGCAAGTAAAATAATTTTGTAAAGTTAGGGCTCTTACAGTGTAATATGTTAAAAAAATATGCTTACCTTGCAAAATTTCACCAAAAACAGTTTACATGGCAGGAGTGATTTCTTTCTCTCTGACATCCATCAAAGAAGAAGTGTTGTGACAAATGCTGTTGATTGACACTCTGAAATCTAGTGGATTTTTTTGGCTTAACATACCTCTACCAGATGGTAGAGATGGCTCAATCAGCTTGAATTAAGTTAGGTACTCCTCTCAATAAAATATAGTGACTCAAAATGTGCTCAACCATTTGGTCGAGCAGGCAGTTAAAGGGGTAATCTAAAGTTTTTTTTTCTTGTAATGTGTTCACAGTTCCATGTCTTTCAACAGCACGACTGCAGCCACAACAGTCAGTTTCAGCCAATTGGCAGAATCAAGGTACACCAAAACACACACCGACACACACACACACAATGTATTCATTATCTGACGGAATGTATTTGTGACTTGTTTAGGAAGTGTGATTAATCCACAATCTCTTCGGGATGGTAACCATTTATTTCATCATAATTCTTCAATTATTATGTTGTCTTAGCGCTATTATAATTTTTTATTTATTGCTGTAGTTTGTAATTTCATTTTTGTTTCAAAAGAAATTCTGCTCAGAAATCTACAGGTTATTTGAGAATTTAGAAAGAAGAATCATGTTGAAACTGGACCAAATCCAAAACCACATTACAATGCAACAATCAGTGAGTCCGCCAATCACCTCTGTCTCTGATCTCACAGAGGCAAGTATCCCAGAGTGCAGTCTGGACGATGCGGTTATTGGTTTATGATTAAGATGAGCTTATTGGTGTACAGATGAGTGACGATTTTACAGCTTATTGGTATAGAGAATTATGACGCTATTAGCAGGATTGGAATGCGGAAGTAGACACTCAGATGAATAAGGGTGTACTCACACTAGGCACGGTTGCCATGAACCGGGCCCGAGTACGATTGTCCCCCCTCCCCACTCCCCCTCTGGCCTGCACTCACATATAGGGTTTCAGCATTCGTGCCGGAGCACGCTTACGTCATTATGGTGCGACGGTTTTGGGATAAACAGGAAGAGCGGCGCTCTCTGAACACAATGGAGTGCATCGCTCTGTTTTCTTTGTGGATAATTTTGTGTTGTTTGGTCCACAGCCTGTTGTTAAACAGATGTGTCGCCTTAGTGGCGCGAACATTTTCACGTAATCGTGCTGCTCGTATGAGGATGTTTGCAAGATACCAGCTGAAGTGCAGCAAGGACTTTGCAGTTTTTAGTTTTTTTATGCGTTTTGCACCTCTGCCGTAGACCAAAGCGACCCTTTCCCTGCCATGTTGGTTTTGGAGCGTCGCAAAACCGTGATGCAAAGCGTCCTTTTCCGTGCCCCGGCACGGTTAGCGCTCACACTGCATGTAAACCGCGCCCGAGTCCAACTGAACCGTGCCCTGGCCCACCTCTTCCAAGCGGGCCAGGGCCGGTGTTCTGTCGATTTGTCCTACGCTGTCAGATTTTCCTACCTCCCACCAAAACAGTGGGTAGTACAATTCCACAATGAAAATTCTACTGTAAAGTTATGGTTTATTAACGTCTACACCTACCACAACCCTAATCATACCTTTACAGTACTGCAAATACAGTAATTATGTGTTATATTCGCGGTTGTAGCTAAAAGGGATACAGTTACAGGAAACCAACAATAAATATTATTTTCTACCAATTAGGTTGCGTTTTTATTAAAGTCTACACCTACCCCAGCCCTAAACCTACCCTTACAGTAATGCAGATACATTAAATATCATTGTTTAGCATGAGACAAAGGATGCGATATTGATGTGCGTGTGCGCAGTAAACCCGCGTAGGAAAATCTGACGGGGTAGGATAAAATGTCAGGACACCGGCCAATCGAGCCGCGCCCGGGCACGATTCGGAGCACTCCCACTAGTCAAACGAACCGCGCTTTGGTGGTCAAACGCACTCGGGCACGGTTCAAACTGGCAGTGTGAGTACACCCTAAACTTTTAATATAAATTAAAAAGTGAATATAAATGTTGTGTATAAATGTTTTTGCATTTATTGTTGCATTTCCACAACATCCCGTATAAATACAAAGAGTTTTGGATTACGACGAACAGAATAGAAATAAATGGTCTACTCCCTCAATGGCTGTAGTGTAGACGCTACCTCGGCGTTACTCGCTGGTTTGAAAATGACACGGCAATATTATGCGAAGTATGGTTATGTAGATAGTCATGGAGTACCTTGATTTATATATTCAAATTATATATACATACATACATACATACATATATATATATATATATATATATATATATATATATATATATATATATATATATATATTAGGGGTGTAACGATACGCGTATTCGTATTGAACCGTTCGGTACGACGCTTTCGGTTCGGTACGCGGTACACATTATGTATACCGAACGGTTCGTTGGAGTAATTAATTATATTTTGAAAAAAAAAAAAAAAAAGAGAGAGATAGAAATATAATGATATGCGTTCAACAAGGTAGCCCAATAACCCAAACAACGTAACAGGCAACGCCCCTGACACTCCCGAAGAAGAAAAAAACACCATCTTATATGTTTATGTTAGGCTACTCAGCAGGCGCTCGCTCACTCAGTACACGCTGAAGGCTCGTTGCAAAATAGCCAATGCGTTTAACAGACTAGAAATGAGAAGATCCCCCAATAACCAACAGGTCTGGTGTTTGGGTGCACTTTGGATTCCCTTTAAGCTATAATGGTGATGGCAAGAGAGTGGTGGATAAAAAAACAACGGTATGTCGCATCTGCAACATGACAGGGTACACCAGCGGGAAAATCTGGGATATATGCGTCAGTACTATCTGGGAAAAGACGAAAAAAAGGAGAAACATGCACGCAGCAAACTATCCCTGCAGCATTTAGACACTATAGCTTACAGGGAATCCAACCCAAACACCAGACCTGTTGGTTATTTTAGGATCTTATATTTCTGGTCTGTTAAATGCATTAGACATTTTGCAACGAGCCTTCAGCGCGTGCTGAGTGAGCGAGCGCCTTAGGGGCCGTTCACATATCGCTCCTAAAAACGCGTGGAAAACGCTAAGCACGTCTTTCTCCTCCTTTCCAAAGCGCTCGGGCAGAAGCGCTCATGAGGCGTCTGTCTTTGCTAAGCAACAATGACGTGCTCTCTCCATGAGACGCGGAAATTTCAGCGAAGGATAAATGGATTTGCAGCTCTAAAAATCGCTTGCAGTAGCTCTGCTACTAAATTTATTTCAAAATTGCAATCCATATACAACTATGATCAGCTGTTCCTTCATCTTGGCTGAGCTCTCAACCTTGTTACGGGAAAGGATGAAGCTGATTGGTTGGTTCTTGTCACATGACCCGCGGTGCGCTTGCGGCATTCTGAAAAGTTGAGATGTTTTTACATTTTGCTGTATCTAAAACGTATCGAACCGAACCGAACCGAACCGTGACATCAGTGTATCGTATCGAACCGAACCGTGAATTTTGTGAACCGTTAAACCCCTAATATATATATATACAGTATTGTTCAAAATAATAGCAGTACAATGTGACTAACCAGAATAATCAAGGTTTTTAGTATATTTTTTATTGCTACGTGGCAAACAAGTTACCAGTAGGTTCAGTAGATTGTCAGAAAACAAACAAGACCCAGCATTCATGATATGCACGCTCTTAAGGCTGTGCAATTGGGCAATTAGTTGAAAGGGGTGTGTTCAAAAAAATAGCAGTGTCTACCTTTGACTGTACAAACTCAAAACTATTTTGTACAAACATTTTCTTTTTCTGGGATTTAGCAATCCTGTGAATCACTAAACTAATATTTAGTTGTATGACCACAGTTTTTTAAAACTGCTTGACATCTGTGTGGCATGGAGTCAACCAACTTGTGGCACCTCTCAGCTGTTATTCCACTCCATGATTCTTTAACAACATTCCACAATTCATTCACATTTCTTGGTTTTGCTTCAGAAACAGCATTTTTGATATCACCCCACAAGTTCTCAATTGGATTAAGGTCTGGAGATTGGGCTGGCCACTCCATAACATTAATTTTGTTGGTTTGGAACCAAGACTTTGCCCGTTTACTAGTGTGTTTTGGGTCATTGTCTTGTTGAAACAACCATTTCAAGGGCATGTCCTCTTCAGCATAGGGCAACATGACCTCTTCAAGTATTTTAACATATGCAAACTGATCCATGATCCCTGGTATGCGATAAATAGGCCCAACACCATAGTAGGAGAAACATGCCCATATCATGATGCTTGCACCTCCATGCTTCACTGTCTTCACTGTGTACTGTGGCTTGAATTCAGAGTTTGGGGGTCGTCTCACAAACTGCCTGTGGCCCTTGGACCCAAAAAGAACAATTTTACTCTCATCAGTCCACAAAATGTTCCTCCATTTCTCTTTAGGCCAGTTGATGTGTTCTTTGGCAAATTGTAACCTCTTCTGCACATGCCTTTTTTTTAACAGAGGGACTTTGCGGGGGATTCTTGAAAATAGATTAGCTTCACACAGACGTCTTCTAACTGTCACAGTACTTACAGGTAACTCCAGACTGTCTTTGATCATCCTGGAGGTGATCATTGGCTGAGCCTTTGCCATTCTGGTTATTCTTCTATCCATTTTGATGGTTGTCTTCCGTTTTCTTCCACGTCTCTCTGGTTTTGCTCTCCATTTTAAGGCATTGGAGATCATTTTAGCTGAACAGCCTATCATTTTTTGCACCTCTTTATAGGTTTTCCCCTCTCTAATCAACTTTTTAATCAAAGTACGCTGTTCTTCTGAACAATGTCTTGAACGACCCATTTTCCTCAGCTTTCAAATGCATGTTCAACAAGTGTTGGCTTCATCCTTAAATAGGGGCCACCTGATTCACACCTGTTTCTTCACAAAATTGATGACCTCAGTGATTGAATGCCACACTGCTATTTTTTTGAACACACCCCTTTCAACTAATTCAACTAATTGCCCAATTGCACAGCCTTAAGAGCGTGCATATCATGAATGCTGGGTCTCATTTGTTTTCTGAGAATCTACTGAACCTACTGGTAACTTGTTTGCCACGTAGCAATAAAAAAATATACGAAAAACCTTGATTATTCTGGTTAGTCACATTGTACTGCTATTATTTTGAACAATACTGTATATATATATATGTGTGTGTGTATATGTATATGTATGTATGTGTGTGTGTGTGTGTGCGTCGTGTGTGTAACAAATTGTCACCAGTCTCTGAACGTCACCAGTAATATTCTGAACATTCCCTTGGCCCCTACGAAAATTTACCATGGTTCTGCTACAGTAACTATAGTAAAACTATGGTGTTTTTATAATTACAGCTCACAGTAATTAATATGCCAACAAATATTTTTACTACAATAAATCCATGGTTACTTTTTGCAAGGAAGGAACTATACAGGTTCTAAAGAACTTGCCCAAAAACACTTGTTACTTTCTGTTATTTGTTTTCTGAACTGCACTACTGAAAACCTCATTAATCCTCACAATCCTGTCACAACTAAATTAAGAATCCATTATGAGAAATGCATAGCAAATTATGTTATCATCAAATATGAGAAACCTTAAAGAATGATAGACTGATGTAAATGACTGCAACCTGTTGTCATGCACGTGTTTTCCATAGCTTTTTTATTAAAACATTATACACTGCAAAGTTTAACTTAAAATGACATCAATTAATACATCAAAACCAGTTGATCTCAGTCCATTCTCTATTTCCCTTCAATGAACTTAACACACAAATGTGTTTTATGCCGCAAAAAAAAAAAAAAACAGTCCTTGGAACAAAATCCTGTGTAAACAAAAGCCTAGAAGATCACCACGCCGGTCTCTTCCCTGTACCCTGGTGGGTTAAACTTGAAAAGGGCTCTGCACTGCAAGCGTTCCCTGATGCTGTATATCCGTCTGAACTCGTTCCGGTCAGGAGACAGGAGGACAATTCTTCCAGTTGGCCACAACTTATAGTGTAAAGACAAAATACATGAAAGATAATAATAATAATACAAAAAAAGTTTAACAGCCTTCTACTACAAAATTAAATTGGAAAATGAGCATTAAACGGGGAAATCTTACTGTCTAGCCAGGCAAACTGTGCCGCTTTCCGAAAAACTTCGGAGCACATCCCTAAACCATCTGCAAACCAGAGAAAGAGTCAAATATGCAGAGTCACCCACCGACAAAATAACTTCCCTGAGGATTTCCAGTGGAAGCTGTTGAATCAAAAACATAAATAGGTTTATTTATACATGTATATAAAAGTCATTAAACATATAAACACTGAATACAGACAACCTTGCTTTAAAACTCTCATTAAAAACTATAGATTGTTGTCACAACTGCATACTCATTCTTTTATAATAACACTAATAAAATGTTAATATATACAGTACTGTGCAGAAGTATTAGGCATGTTAGTATTTTCACATTGAAAAAAAAACTGTTTTAAGCCAATTATTTATATCTTTTGCTGTTGTGTGTCAATAGGATATATTAGTTTACATTTCCACACATTCATTTTGCCATTAATTGTAATAATCCAGTGAGATATTTGTATATATTTGTATGCATGATCCACATGAAGATCTTTTACATTGAATATAAATATTTCTGTCTTATATGGTGAACAAAATCCACATTAGATTGCAAACAGAAGTTATTTAAAAAACTCACTGCTGTCTGAAAATGAATTAAGCTGAAATGTTTTTAAATGTCTTTGATGCTGATGTTAACTGATAGCTATCTATTAAATAATCCACAGTGCTGACCAATATAGTACTTGTACATAATACCAATTTCACATCTGAACAACTATGTAGCAGTAATAACTAAAATACCTCTGCATGTACACACATGTAATTATCAGTTCTTAATGAATGTATGTGCACAAATAACCTGCTTTGCTGGACTCTACCTGAAGACATGGTGAATGGTGAAGTTCCTCCCCTCAGTGGTTGAGCTCTAAAAGAACAAATGTCAAGAGGTAGGTATATTGCTAGATATAGTGCAGAGTAATGTTTCATGTAGCAACATTCAAACAGCTACATACATTTGCGGAGTAAAGCTGTCCAGGAGAACAGAACACCACCACCTCCTGATCATGTCATCCTGAAAAATAATAATAATAATAATAATAATAATAATAATAATAATAATAATATACACACAAAACAGTCTGTTCATGCATGTCTGTTCAAATAACTTGACAAATGTGATGCCATACCTCTGTAAAAGCGAATGAACTAAAGCCATGTACAGAGTGTACTGTTACAATCCACAAAGAACAATAAAATTAGCAATTTATAACAATTATTAACAATAATTATTCAAATTGAACGTACCATGGATAAATAAATGATCGAACATCGCATTTCATATTATAAGATATTTACACAAGCACTTTTACTCACCTCAAGCAATCAACGGAATAGCGTTATTACTCTGCTGCTGTAGTTGCCACCGTTCTGTTTGTTTCAACGCAAACTGCCCCCTGCTGGCTCGGAGGAAAATGTCAAAGGCGGGGAAAACAAAAAATGGGCGGGGCGACACGTGTCGCTCCGCCTCGAAGTGTCGCCCCGCCCCATCGTCCAGACTGCACTCTGGGGTTACTCCACAGAGGTGCAAGAGAAACCCAAGGGGCAAGGAACGCGACCGGAAGTTGAAGTCGGGTGGGGGCTGCCATCTTTTAGCAGAACTTCACTTGCGTTAGCATTCCCATTGACTCCCATTCATTTTGGCGTCACTTTGACAGCGAATAACTTTACATCTGAGGCGTTTGAAGACTCTGTTTGTCCATTATTTATTTCTAAAGATACACGACAATGTATAAAGGGCTCCATTACCTTCTATGTTACATTATGGCCCCGTATGAACAGTTTTTGTAAAAAATAGGCTAACGATTGCGTCATAACCACTCGGCTCTCTGTCGCATTACCGTACAGACAGGAGGAGAAGCTCGCAGGCAATTAACTTAATATGGCGTACTGTCGGTACATTTTAAAATACTATACAAAATAATTAATCAGAATACTTACTCCTGCTCACTCACGACAAAGAACTCCCCGCTCAAGCTCGCCTACTCTGCAAGATTAACGATGGCAGTTTTCACGCACAGCTACTAGAAGATTTACATCTGCCAGACAGGTTGCTGACGTCGTCAAGCTTCGTTTGAGTCTGCGCGTCAGAAACGGAAGTGCTAAAAAACGCTAAAACTGGGCTTCATTTGTCTCAATTGAGTTCCAATGGGGTCGCTGTGTCCATTTCTTTTACTGTCTATGGAGAAACCATGCAAGACTGTAGAGGAATTAGAGGAGTTGTGTGTGAAACTGAAAGGTGCTGAATTTCGAAAGAAGATGGTATGTGCCTTAACACAAGCAACATTAGTTATTTTTAACCTATAATTATTTAAAGCATTTTGCTCGTGTTTAATTACTGATTGTTGTTTGCAGATTCGTTATCTGTGTCTTCAGAGTGGAGGCAGCTTGAGAGATGGAATTAGGAGGATGCTGAAAAAATTTGGAGATAATTCCTTATAGGGATGTTATAGTTACAAAGGGGGAAAGGGAAAACTTAAATTTCAGCAGCTCTACATCAATGATGTCATCATTCGTAAGTTTCAAAACTCGCCACTAATGACTAATTATCTCTTATTATCTCTCTGTTTAAGAATCTGCCTGTCAAATCATTTGGATTGTTAATAAATTGTAAATAAGATTTGGTAGGTTGTAAACGTTGTTCCTCCTTTTAAATATAAAATTCTTAAGTTGTTCTAAATACATATATTATTCATAGCAGAAATAAGCTTAATGTTTGATGTTCTTAGATTATAACTTTGTCATTTTAATTTGTAGTTTTAATATGGATAATGGTGATCTCTGTATTAAATCAAGGTGCCTGCAGCAAGGCATACCCACACCAAAAATCCCAGTGTGTGGAAGAGACCCTTAAACATGCCCCGGATCATGAAAAGAACGTTAATATATATACACATATATTATCCTCAGACAGAATGTAATGGATGGACAGACAGACAAACACAACAATATGTGACCTTGGACCACAAAACCAGTCTTAAGTTGCATGGGTATATTTGTACAGTAGCAATAGCCAACAATACTTTGTATGGGTCAAAATTACATATTTTTCTTTAATGCAGACCTAAATGCACAACTTAAACAGGGTTTTTTTCTTCTTTGATAAAAAAATAAATATATTTTCATGGTAAAGTTTACTTTTACATGGAATTGCCCATGATTTTCTTTCTTGTGCGCAACACAAAATATGACATTTCGAAGAATGCTGGTGATCAAACAGTTTCTGGACACCACTGACTTCCATAGTATTTTTCCCCCATATCATGGAAGTCATGACGCTTCCCAGACAGCAAGTCAACATTGGTAAACATTGTTTTTCCACCTGAATCATCATTATAGTTGATACTGAAATTTCAATGCAAAATAAATGTTGAATCACCATTACCATATCGATGAAAACCTGATATTATTAATGTTGATGGCAACAATATTGGAACAACATTGATCTATAGTTTTCTTTATGATTAAGCATTGATATTTGGTTACCGGGTGATACCTGAATGTGTCAAAGTCATTGATGTATAGTGGACAGAGAAACGACGTGGTTGTTGAAAAGTCATCGAAATATAGTTGACCGGGAAATATGATAGAAAATGCATCGAAATATAGTTGAATGGGAAATATGATTGAAAATCCATACATTTTTGGTTGAGAATTGTATATTTTATAGGCCTACATTAAAGTGTATTTCGTTTTTTATATTTTACATTTATTTCTTGAATGCTACTATTACATCAACTGTAGCTGAAAAGAATAAACCATTGTATATTTAATTTATATATTATGTTGTTTATGTTCTTTGTTTTAATTTTTTTATAACAGATTGGAGTACATAAAGTACAGTCAGACTGTATGATTGTGAATTTTAATTGCTGTTTTTAACAGATATTTTTGATTTTCTGTTCTTTTACAGATCACAATTCCACACAAAGTAAGCAAAATATATTTTTTTTAAATTTAATTTAATTTTATTTCTGCAAACAACTTGCACCACTTGCAGTAGCTGTCCAAGGAGGTGAAGGACCTGCGAGAGGAGTTTAGGCAATTCCGCCAGTCCTGCAGGTGTGGACAATTGGAGTCTGTGGTACAGCAACTGTCGGAGCCCTTGGAGCTGCCCTTCCACACCATGGAGGCCCTGGACCATGCAGAAGGGACACTGTTAAATGGCACAAACCGACAGGCAATGGTAGTTTTAGTTACATCTTTATTCTGCCAGAAAACTTCACTGATATGCACAACTTCCTTAAACTGTCTGACCTTTATGACAGTAGACTCATGGGTTAATTTCACATTTCAGTATCTCCTAAAAACTGCTGTTTTTTCAGTATGGCTTTATCAATCCAAGTTACATTCAGACTGAAAAAACTAATAATTCTGCACAGACCAAATTGGCTGAAAATTATGTTCGATATTGAAGCACTGTATAGAGGGGTGTTTCTCCAAAGCGGAATCAAGAAATCCAAGACCTTGAGCTGTTTTTACTCTGGAGTTACATAAGGTCACTGTATCTAGCTTTGCACTGTGGAATGCCCAAAACATTCATTTCCTACGGCTGTGCTACATGACTATAAGAAAGGGAGTCATAAGCAGATTGTGCATTAGCCTACATCTGAGATATTATGAGCTGTTGACTGTAATGGCAATACATATTTGCCGTATGATCAACGAATACTTTTTGGTCTCCTGATGCCTTATTTTTGCATGCTTTAACCATCCAACTACAGTCTGTAGATGATGGGAGAGTACGCTGTGGCAGGGGAGGGACAGACATTAAGGGACAAATACATTGCGTTTACTGCTAAAATATACGAGATCGGTGAGGAAGAAGAAGAATGTCAGTAACCAGACAGTTTTTGGTCCCATTGACTTCCATAGTAGGAAAAAATGATTACTATGGAAATCAATGGGACCAGAAACTGTCTGGTAACTGACATCCTTCTAAAGACCCAGAGATCGCTGAATGGGTTCGAAAACAATAAAACGCAACTGTTTAACTTTGGGGGAGTTGTAAAATGAGCCTAAAAAAGTGGAGTATTCTTTTAACACTGCAAATTTTAATACTTTGCCAGATTGCTTATCTCACTACCATTGGAGGGACTACCCTAGAGATGAGGGTCCGCCATATGATGGCACACCTGTTGTCGAATGAACTGGCTTCAAGACTGAACTAGGCTGGAAAAAAGAACAAGGAGCCTACCAAACAAAAACGTCCCTTTAAAGAATTGGCACTCTGTCGATCATTGTTTGGTAAGTCCTGCTCCATTTTCAATCACCATTATATTATCAATCCTTGGCTGCAAGCCAAAGGGCCTTAATGCACACCCCAACTCACCCAGAATCTTAGCATGAAGTTAACACAATAATCCAAAATAAACCTCAGCATTCAGTGACCTGTAACAGTGATCTATATTTGTTAAAGGATTAGTTCACCTCAAAATGAGAAAGTTGAAATGTTGCCGTAAAGATAAGAGCAACACCGCTAATCCAAATGTAGACTTGTCTGTCGGCGGCCCTCCCTCTGGCTCTGACCTAACAGCAGTAGCGCAGCGTCTATGGCATTATTTCCCTTTCAAATGTAGAGAGCGCATTATTGTAGCGCGAAAGTACATTAATATATAATGCGCGAGCGCGAATCTCTCTGCTCACGCACGGAATTTAAAGTGCCAAGCACTGGAACTGGGCGCGCGCTCTCAGATACACGCTGCTCTTGTAAGAATTGTCTCTGGGCTCACTCAGAGTATATGCCTGCTTAAAACGTGTTCAGTGCAATGTACTTTCGCACTACAATAATGCGCTCTTGACATTTGACAGGAAAATAATGGCATACGCGTCAAGCACGCGACGCAGCTGACACGCAATCGAAACGCCACGCTTGCACGTGTTAATCATGTTAATATTTTCATCCCAAAGATATAAATAATACCATACAAACTACCACCCAGCGATAGGTCAGCATTATGGTCAGGTAGACAACGTGCATTTTCTGACAGGAATTGGAGCATGTGTTGCCTACCTTACCATATTGGTTTTTATTATTATTATTTAGAAAATTTGGGAACTAGACCACAGCAAACTATCTTACAGTCCAAGTGACGTTAGCAATATAATGTCTAATGTGTAATGTTATATATAACAGTAACGTTAACTTACCTTTGGTTGGTAGCCAGAGAGGTGTGTCAATCGTGAAGCAGCCCTAATGTCAGCTGTGACCGGCAGGGTTGCCAGATGCCAGTAAGGTTTTCCAGCCCAAAACCTCGTCAAAAACTGAAGGCAACGGTTTTTGTCTATGATTATTTTGTCAATGGAAACTCTAATCTACATTAACTATTCAATTAGTATCCAGTTATTTATATTAAATTTGTGGAGTTAACGACTACTTCTGAACTAATAAAATAATAAACATAAAATTTTTAGAGTCATTTGGCCTCATACATTTTCCTTATGAAAGAGGTCACTGCAAGCTAATCCTTTTTGCCTCCCTATAATTCCATTACATCCATGAACAGGCAGGTTTTGAAAAGTGCTTTGAATATAGGGGAAATATGATCTAGCCTACAACACGAGGACTTATTGCCTTATCCGATCATTGAAAAATCATAGGCCTAGGCTACTGAATTTGTTCCAAGTGTTCAAAATATTTTCTGTTTAACTTAAATACTATTTTTTTTTTTTTGCATTGTGATTTTTATCTTCTGTTTTAAATGCCCTTACTGAGCAGATGGGGACAGCTACCGTCACCTAATTTTCTTTTGCACAACTTGGCTGCGCTATGTGCCAGACCGGGCAGGAGGGACTGGACGACAACTTATGCAGGCATCAGATGACAATGAAGTGTAAATAAAGAGAAGAGAGGCTAATAAACATGAATTTGATTTTAAACAGTGTGGTGTGTTCTGTGTTATACAAAATTTTAAATGTTCCATTACTTTTTAACATCCTGGCTGTAGATAAAGCAGGCTATTTAATTTATGGTATTACATTTAAAATTAACATTTAACAACGATTGAAATTCCATTGAAATCACGTTGATCCTTAGTTCAGTTGAAATTTCAACAGTTTCAATATTCATGATAATTGAAATACCATTGAAATTCCGTTCATATATGGACAGAATTTCAACATTGTTTCACAAAACTTATTTTTAACTTATTTTTCGTACGGCTTTCATGATGCTTTAGATGTAAGCACATGTGACAAAGTCGTTGTGGAAATCAAGCTTAATGAGCTCATGCAGACATCAAGGATGAGGTCTGCTTTTACACATAAGGCTAGGATACATTGAGCATCTCGTTAGTTCAGTCAGGTCATGTTAGTCATGCTTGCATCAGCTGACAGTCAGCTGTTCCTGACGTGTACCAATCCAGTTTTGACACCTATCATATTTATATAATAGGTGTCATATTTATATTTATTTCTTCATCCAGATTTAAAGATTTGGTGGACCACATGAGATGTTATCTAATCCGATGTGGTGTTTACATGTGCTCGTGCTTCGATTTTGGGACATAAGTGGCTACAATAACATGCAAATTATCAGAGAGAGAGAGAGGGGAAAAAAAACGGGGTGGTGTAGCAGTCGATTCTGTTCCCCTTTACGCAAACATACTATAATTCTTGCGTAGTTGCCGAGTTACTATACGTACGATCAGAACTAGCGTGCGCAAGAAGTACGACTGGATGTACAGTAAGTCAAATGGTTCAAAATACCATCCTAAATCCTAAACTTAGTTAATAGTTTTATGACAAGAGGATTTTCAACTGAAATTCATTTCCTTTTTTTTTCCAATCAGATTTATTACCGATTAGCTACAATGTGATGCTTGAGGCTTTGGCTATTCTGTTTTATACTGTCGTATACTTATTCATTTATGCTAATTTATTTTTACTTTTTTATTATATGCCTTGCTGTTGTTGTATTTATGTATGCACTTAAAGCTTAAAAAAAATATTTGTGTGTGGTGTGTGCAAAACATACATTAGAATAAGTATACAATGAACCATAAATGTTGTTTATAAATCAGAACGCTATGCACACATGAAAATTTTAATTCATAGTGACCCCCCCCCCCCCCCTGGTTAACAGACTCTGTGCCTTGGTCTGAAACAATGATCTTTGTTGCCCCAAACCTGTGAAAAAAGTAATGCAGTACACAACTGCTTCATATTTAGTAAGAATAGCATAGGCTATTTTGTGTAATGGTCAATAAATGTACTCATTTACATTGTTGGTCCTGGTGTCTTTTCCCACTAAATTCATCCTATAGCCATTAACATAATCAGTATATGTCTCACAGCAATGTTGAAAAGGAAAATACTTAGTAGCCTTTTGAACCATTTATCAACGTTCTCCCCATTCCAGGCCAGTAGAATCCAGCTGAAATGGCAAGCTTGCTTTTTTCTAATTCTAAAACTAAAATTGTCTGGCATCTTGTTGTCCAGCAACCACTTTTCTTCTAAACTTTACATTGTTTTTTGAGGAGATGTGGTCAAGCTGGCCATCTATTGAAATGGCTGTATTGTTAAAATCTAAACAAATAACCTGCAATGAAGTTCTAAAGGCCCAATTGAAGGAATACACCCATTTAAACTTAAATTGTCTTATTGTCAATGTGCTAGTTGCTTTAAGTCAGTTATGTATAGTGTCTTGACAAGCACTGACTTTTTGTTTTGGTGTATCACACTTTACTATGAGAAAACGTGTCAGTGTAGAGAAGTCATCACTTAAAATACTGGAGGAACATCTGTAAGTGAAATATTTATGCTCTTTTTTTTTTTTTTTTTAAGAAAACTGGAAAAACACCTTGAATTTTGTAATTTAGAATTTCCTCATATAGGTTTGACATATGAAGAACTATATTCCACTGTTATCAGTAAGAAGGTAAACAGATTAATCAAATAGAATATTAGTTCAAATGTATTGTTGCTCTATATGGAAACAGTAATATAATACCCTGAGTTTGGACGTCAGCAAGGACAGATTAAACTAATTTGCAAAGGAAAAATTAAACCGCAAAAACTTGGACATAAGACATAAATAAAGGAACAATTGCAAGATGAATAAAAAACAATAGAACCTAAACGGGAGTGTGAGGATAATTTTACTATGCTGCAGTGTAGCAAGAGATTTTACCTTTTTTTTTTTTGCTTTCCTTACATCCAGGTGTGTTTGGTGTATTTGCATGCAACAGTGTTGCCAAATCCAAGGAATTTAGGCTACTTTGGGGATATGTTTGAATAACTATTTGGTTGGGTTTATTACACTGATCTGGCAACCCGAGGAATTCCATAAGGGAACCGAATCGACTGCTACACCTGCATTCATATATTTAATAGCTGTTTGCACTTGCTTGGAATTAGCAGACTAATATTGAAACTCTAGTGTTCATTCGTGTGCTCAGTGTGTAAGTGACCGTGTTCAGTTTACATGACCAAGGCCGTCTTCTGTCGTACCACTGGTGTGGTCGGGGCCATTAAGTGTATACCCACTTGTTTTGTTGCTTCGCAAAATCTTTAATTTACCATCAGGAATCGTTCCCTTTAATGGTGTACCATACAGTTGAGAAACTAGTGATTCTTTGCTGTAATTGGTGCATTATCAGTTCTGTCATCTCACATTTCCCCGCCCATCATATACTGAGTGCGCGTGTCCGCTGCAGCGTCAGAACTCTGCTCAAATGCCATCGGGAGCACCGGGACATTTCTGGTCCGGTTGAGTGAGCACTGATCGCCGAAGCGAGGGAGTTCTCCCCCACTTTAGGCACCGTTTCTAAATTACACCAAACTGCAAAAAAGTGTGAGGCGGCGCTACGCACTGCATCCGCCAGCTGAATGCAAGGGCAGAGTCTCCTGCACAGCGCTGAGTTTGTGCAACAATGTAAAGTGATAAACCGCTTCAGCCATTCAGCTGTTACAGAGAATTATTGATACCGTCATGTGACGCATGAGAACATTAAAGGTTTTGTAATGTTGCTGGCTGAAAACATCCAGAATAATGTTAATGGCATTAAGAGGGAAAACTGGGAAACACCAAGGCATGTCAATTCAGCAAGGGGAAATAACTGCCTAAGACCTTCTTTAATGCAGCTCTGAAATGAATTGTATTATGATATATATATATATATATATATATATATATATATATATATTAGGTAAATTTAAATGGTAAAATACATTATTCTCTCCAAGTTTTGTTAAAACATGAATCACGAGGGGGCAGCTTATGAATGCAAAGTGCTTGCAATGAGCTATCTTACAACATTTACAAATGGGTTTATGAATCTGTAATAATATATACAATAACAGGCAAATTTTGGTCAAGTGTTTTCATTGAGCTATTCACTATCATAAGCTGCATACGAAAAAAAAAATGCTGCCTTCGGAGGTCGCATTCCAAGGTAGGATGGCTTCAAGGCACGTCCGAAATTAAAGTCAGCTTCATTTCCTGTCTCCTGAGATGCCTTCATCTGGCCGGTTTTGAAGGCAGCATAGATGTATCCTTCGCTGCCTTTGATATCCCACAATCCCATGCGTACCATTCTGTGACAGTTAAGCAAAAAAGAAAGCTGTCATCTGAAAGTTGCGGTCGGTGGTCAGTTTGTGTGTAAATGTATGTTTCTGAACAATGTTTTCCACTTATGTAATTTCAAGCGAGAAATTTATATTGCAGTAATGAAATATCCACTTAGTTATAACCAAAGCTCTCTATATTTTGATGTAGATCATTAAACCATTACTCTGCCTCAGAAGCCTGTCCGAAATCCGTTGCATGAGGTGCCTTTGGGAAAAACGCTGCCTGCAAAGTCAGATGATTAGACCGCAGCCAGCAAGTCACCTGCCTAAGTTTTCAGATGCAGCCGTAGTGTTGTTTTTAAGCTGAAAAGCAGTTAATTGTGCTTCACTTATTACATCAGCTTTCTGCTCTGGTCATGAGATTCCAGATTCCATTCTAATGTGTGTTATTTTATAACAGGAGTTTTATTATCTTTGTCCAACATATGGTTGTTTTGGGGGTTTGTCTTGCTGCTCTCCCCACTCTGTCCAAGCATGGCTGCATGGACAGGCGTGTGGAGTGTTGCCCAGAACATAACCATACCGCCAACACTAACTGTATGCAATTATAATTGTCATTAAATATACTTGACGGAAGTGGCTGACGTGTACCAATCCAGTCTCGACACCTATCACCTGCGGTCTATTTAAATTCCCATTATTCAGTGTCTCTCCATCACATTGCTGCTTGCAATGAACTCCCTCCTCCAACTCCACCAACTGAACCTGTAATCCGATCTAACTTGTTCTTTCTTTACAGTGTCTTCATTGGAAGCATTCTCTCACATTTTGTTTACAACTCATGTAATTGAGAATTGTAATTCTATATGCTTATAATGGTTCTGTTCTGTACCCCAGGGGGGTTTGTCTTGCTGCTCTCCACACTCTGTCCAAGCATGGCTGCATGGACAGGCGTGTGGAGTGTTGCCCAGAACATAACCATACCGCCAACACTAACTGTGTGCAATTATAATTGTCATAAATATACTTGACTGAAGTGGTCCTGATTGAAACAACTTTAAAAGATTTTTACCACTTTAATGTTTAAGTGACTGTTAACGCCAATATCCTAACTAACAAATAAAGGTCACCAGGATGTCCTCCGGACGTTCAGCGACCACTTTGGATGTTCACTTTAAAGGGGGGGTGAAATGCTCGTTTTCACTCAATATCCTGTTAATCTTGAGTACCTATTGAGTAGTACTGCATCCTTCATAACTCCATAAAGTCTTTATTTTTATTATATTTAAAAGAGAAAGATAGTCTGTACCGATTTTTCCCGGAAAAACACGAGCGCCTAGAGGCGTGACGTGTGGGCGGAGCTAAAGAATCATGAGCGCCAGTAGGCTTTTGTGTTCAATTCAATTCAATTCAAGTTTATTTGTATAGCGCTTTTTACAAAATAAATCGTTACAAAGCAACTTTACAGAAAATTATGTTTCTACAATATTTAGTAGTAGCTAGTAGTTTGTGCACATTTGACAGGATTTTAGAAAAAATAAAAATAATAATAATAATACAAGACGTAGTCAGCTAGACGATGAACTATCAATATTATTAATTAAGTTATTATATGATTCAGTCACACGTTTAGCAATGTTTGTTAGTTCTGTTTGTTGATTCAGGGTTAGCATCATCTGAGGTCCTCTGAGGGTCAGCATCATCTCTTCTCAGGGGTTCTGGATCCAGACTGGAGCTTGTGTAAATCCTAGTTACCACGGGATGTAAATCCGGTGGCGAAACATAGAAACAAAATACAGACATCATTAGCATAGCTGCTGATCCAACAAAGTAAAATTAGTTTAACCCAAGTTAATGAATAAAAATGCACCTTTGAACAGATGCAACTACACTCACAATTAAAAAGATACATTATTCGAATGCTTGGCGAAAGAGATGTGTTTTTAATCTAGATTTAAACAGAGAGAGTGTGTCTGAACCCCGAACATTATCAGGAAGGCTATTCCAGAGTTTGGGAGCCAAATGTGATGTACCTCCTTTAGTGGACTTTGCTATCCTAGGAACGACCAAAAGTCCAGCGTTTTGTGACCTTAGGGTGCGTGATGGGTTGTAACGTGGTAGAAGGCTAGTTAGGTACGCTGGAGCTAAACCATTTAGGGCCTTATAGGTAAGTAATGATAATTTGTAACTGATACGGAACTTAATAGGTAGCCAGTGCAGAGACTGTAAAATTGGGGTAATATGATCATATTTTCTTGACCTGGTAAGGACTCTAGCTGCTGCATTTTGGACGACCTGTAGCTTGTTTATTGACGAAGCAGGACAACCACCTAGAAGTGCATTACAATAGTCCAGTCTAGAGGTCATGAATGCATGAACTAGCTTTTCTGCATCAGAAACAGATAACATGTTTCGTAGCTTGGCAATGTTTCTAAGATGGAAGAATGCAGTTTTTGTAACATTGGAAATATGATTTTCAAAAGACAAATTGCTGTCTAATATAACACCCAGATTTCTGACTGTAGAGGAAGTAACAGTACATCCGTCTAGTTGCAGATTGTAATCTACAAGATTCTGTGTAGTGTTTTTTGGTCCAATAATTAGTATCTCTGTCTTATCCGAATTTAATTGGAGAAAATTGTGTGTCATCCAATCTTTTACATTTTTAACACACTCTGTTAGCTTAGATAATTGGGAAGTTTCATCTGGTCTCGTTGAGATATATAGCTGAGTATCATCAGCATAACAGTGGAAGCTAATTCCGTATTTTCTAATAATATTACCAAGGGGCAACATATATATTGAAAATAGAAGGGGACCTAGGACGGATCCTTGTGGCACTCCATATTTTACTGATGATAAATGAGATGACTCCCCATTTAAGTAAACAAAATGGTAGCGATCGGACAGGTAAGATCTAAACCATCTTAGAGCCTGCCCTTGAATATCTGTATAGTTTTGTAATCGATCTATGAGTATGTCAGGATCTATGGTGTCGAACGCAGCACTAAGATCAAGTAAGACTAGAAATGAGATGCAGCCTTGGTCTGACGCAAGGAGCAGGTCATTTGAAATTTTAACAAGTGCAGTTTCTGTGCTATGGTGGGGCCTAAAACCTGACTGAAATTCTTCATACAGATCATTTTTATGCAGGAAGGTGCTCAATTGAGCAGACACAACTTTCTCTAAAATTTTAGACATAAATGGAAGATTTGAAATAGGCCTATAATTTGCCAGTACACTAGGATCTAGTTTTGGTTTCTTAATAAGAGGCTTGATAACCGCCAGCTTGAATGGTTTTGGGACGTGTCCTAAAGATAACGACGAGTTTATGATATTGAGAAGCATGTGGAAGCTGTGACACAGATCCAGAGGCTGAAATTTAACAAGAGCAGCATCAGCAAAGGCGGTATGCTATGTGGTATATACTGAAACTGTATATATTTGCTTAGCGGTTTTGGAAAATGACTAAGTTACACCAGTTTTTTTTTTTTTTTTTAAGGTGTACATGTGGAAAGTGCAGTTTGATGACAACATCGCATGTTGTTTACTTGATATGCTTACGCGCTGATAGCTAAGTTAACAACACAGAGATATTTGAAGCAGTTTTACTCACCGCATGTGGTTCCAACACACAATCGTGACCCTTTTCCGTTGGGACTGCATTATCCTTAAGAAATAAACGATGTGCAATCCGAAATGCAGGGAACAAACAAAAACACTTGCACAACTCCGTTGATGCTCTGTAAAAATAAACTCCATCCACTGGTCCCTTAATGCTGTTTCTCTTTTGGTAATCTGTGCAGGGTTGCCTTGCCCTGGCAACCAAAAACACACTCCTTTTGTGACTTTTCGCGACGCTCTCGCTCTGATCAGGCTGTGCTCAGCCTCTCAGTGCTCTGCTATACGGGAGCGCGCGCTCTTCCGGCAGAAAAGCGCGCACTTAGGACCCATATAAGGAAATTCCGCTCCATCTAACGTCACACAGAGCCATACTCGAAAAAAACTTTCCGAAACTTGTGACAAACCGGAAGAGGTTTTTTTGGAAAACAAAAATACTCCTTCAAACGTGCAACTTAATTTTTGAAACTTTGTCCATGTTTAGCATGGGAATCCAACTCTTTAACAGTGTAAAAAACTCAGTATGCATGAAATAGCATTTCACCCCCCCTTTAAGTCCTCAAATGTCATTTTTTATTTTACTTGATGATGACCTTTACAAATTAAATGAATAGGTTAGAAAACATTTGAGTACATTTTCAGTATATTTGCTTAATTTTGAAAAAAAAAACACAAATACAAATATTTTTTTTATTTGCTTAAGAGTCATGTAGTTTAAAATTTAACGTTGTTTTTGTAGCATGGATTTTTAGATGCAGTTGTTCTCTTCTTTTTTTTATTTAGTTATATTTATTCATTTTATTTAATTATACATAATTATACATTTAATTTATACATTCATTTTTCTTGCAATCCTTTTTATTCTCTTTACATATACTATACTTTGTTTTGTTACAGTTGTGTATTATATATCTTTTATTTCTTAACATTTAAGAAAAAGAAAAAAAAAACGTTTAAATTGTTTAAATGTACCCTATGTTCCAAACTGTTGGCATGTGTCTGTTTTCTTTGGTTAGCCTAAAATTAAAATAAAATAACATTTGAAAACGTCCCGAATGTCCGCTGCACAACGTCAAGCGGACCCTACACGCTGACGTCCGGGGCAGAGCCGTTGAAAAACAGAGTTGCAACACTCCCATAGACTGCCATAGGAACTTTAGAATGCGGAAGTAACGCGTGTCGTGGAGCAGCCAATAGTTCCAAACACTGATAGTTCCAGCGCTGAACTTCACACATTTTCAATGTTTCTGAAGTACGCTTGCTGGTAAATTGATGCAATTACTGTATTTCCAACATTTGAACGCATTAGCCGACCTCCCATGAATCTATATAATAGTTGTATTTTATGTAGCCAGCTTTATTAATGTTTATTGGAGCCTGAGGTAGCTGCTTAAGTAACAAACACTTAACTAATATTAGCTAGCATAATCTGATGATGGGCTACATTTACCTCAAATTTTTCTTCAAGTTCGTTGGCATACAACATTTATCGTCGGTTATTAGATTTGTTGTTAAAGTGATTAACCCTTGTTTTCAACCGTATCAGTACACCTGATTACAATTAACTTTAGCTAGTTTAACTAGAATTTTTGTTTTTATTTATTTTTACTAGCTCAACTAGATAACATAGCTAACTTTTATCTTGCAAGGTTGTTCTTTGGTTAATTTAGTCATTAAAGTTACACAGACCGTTTGTTAGACAGTGCTTTGTGATGATAGGATATGTAGCATAAATGTAGATGATGCCAGCAAATAAAAAGTATAATTGCAAAAAGAAAGATTATTAATCTATTTTTAAATTGAAAAGGCATTCAAGAGGCATTGACATGTGAAACCATTTGAGACTGACGTTTGACCAAAAAACTGAAGTCATGATTTTAAAAGTTGTTATTTAGAATACAGTGAAGAATTTCAGCTGCATAACTCATGTAGATGGCTCTTAAAATTTTTGATGAAAGAAGCACATGTACACTGCTGCTCTGATAACACATTGAACTTTAATCTAACAGTCCTGTTTGTGTAATGGAATGTATACACATGAAAGCAGAATACATCTTTGGAAATATTAAGTATTTTTTGATGACATTTAATTTAACAATATTTCACTTTTTTCTCTCTTTTAGGAGGTGAAAACAAGTCAAAACCAAGACTTATACCTAGATAAAGTGACTCACAGTAATTTAAGTTCCAGCTGTCGAACAGGTGGGATTTAATTTTTACAAAGCCATAAACTGTAAGCCATCACTGTATGTGTGTGTTTTGTTTTTCAACAGGATGGATCATCGGTGGGGAGTGGGGCAGTGGCCAGGCTGGGGGAGATTGTGGTTCATGTAAGCAATGGTGTGATGATGAAGCTGGTTTGAATTTGAACAGTGGAGTGCTGAAGCTGGTGGGGTGATGGTGAGGCTGTAAGTGTAAGATAGAAGATAATATTGTCCATAATTAGTCAAATCTTGTCAAGTGCCAGAGTTACCACAAACAAGTCACATCTTTCTCAAAATTTCCTTAAAGGGGGGGTGAAATGCTCGTTTTCACTCAATATCCTGTTAATCTTGAGTACCTATAGAGTAGTAATGCATCCTTCATAACTCCAAAAAGTCTTTAGTTTTATTATATTCATAAGAGAAAGATGGTCTGTACTGTTTTTTTACCGGAAAAACACGAGCGCCTGGAGGCGTGACATGTGGGCGGAGCTAAAGAATCACGAGCGCGAGTAGGCTTTTGCGTTGAGAGCGTTTGGAAGCTGTGACATTACCGTGAGGAAAAAAAACCATCATCCAAAACAAACCATGGCTAACAGTCAGATTCAGCCATATATTTATGATCCAGAATCAGATCCAGAGGCTGAAATTTAACAAGAGCAGCAGCAGCAATGACGTCTCTGTGTGGTATGTATTGAAACTGTATATATTTGCTTAGCGGTTTTGGAAATTAAGTTCCACTTTATGTCGTCTTTTTTTTTTTAAGGTGTATATGTGGAAAGTGCAGTTTGATGACAACATTGCATGTTGTTTACTTGATGTGCTGATGCGCCGATAGCTAAGTTAACAACACAGAGATATTTGAAGCAGTTTTACTCACCGCATGCGGTTCCAACACACGATCGTGACCCTTTTTCGTTGGGACTGCATTATCCTTAAGAAATAAACGATACGCAAATCCGGCGTCAAACTGGGCCTTGTTTGTAAAATAAGCATCTTCGAAATGGAGGGAACCAACAAAAACACTTGCACAACTCCGTTGATGCTCTGTAAAAATAAACTCCATCCACTGGTCCCTTAATGCTGTTTTTCTTTTTTTTTCTTTTTTTGGGTAATCTGTGCAGGGTTGTCTTGCCCTGGCAACCAAAAACACACTACTTTTGTGACATTTCGGTCTCTCGCTCTGATCAGTGAATGTCAGTGCTCTGCTATACGGGAGCACGCGCTCTTCCGGGAGAAGTGCCCTTAGGACCCAAATAAGGAAATTCCGCTCCATCTAACGTCACACAGACCCATACTCGAAAAAAACTTTCCGAAAAACCAGAAGGAGATTTTTTGGAACAAAAATACTCCTTCAAACGTACAACTTAATTCTTGAAACTTTGTCCATGTTTAGCATGGGAATCCAACTCTTTAACAGTGTTAAACTCAGTATGCATGAAATGGCATTTCACCCCCCCTTTAAGCAGATATGTTGGACTAATATATGAATAACACATATACAATCAATGAAACTTGTATAGACATAAAAGAAGATACCAGAAAACAGGCGAAACAGACCCTCCATACCTATTGAAGCTGAAGTCCTTGCTAGGTGGTGGGACATTTGTAGGAGCAAAGGTCAGACCAAACTCCTCCATGATAACAAGCAAGGTGTTTGGTGGGGGCCTGCTTGTTGTAGGCCTGGATCTTTCTTGGCCTTGCTGGTTCCTTTTTGCCCTTTTTGTCTGGCTTTTGCTTCCAAGATGACCATAATCAGATCTGCTTTGCTGCAATTCTTAACCTCAGCCTGATATATCTGTTGGTTATTTCTTTTTTTGCATATCATGGCATGAAGGAAGCCTATTGTCCAAGAGCCTACCCTCTCTCTCCAGCATATCCATGGCATTTGGATCCATAAATGAGCCACTGGTCCTAGTTCGGAATAGCTCCTCAATTTGCCGGACTAAATCGAAGGCCTCTTGTGACGGCTGACAAAGTACACCTGACTTGAACTCTTTCAGCTTCAGTAAAACACTGTGCTTTCCTTCAGGACTGTCATCATTGTGCTTAATTGCACTTTGGCAACCCTCACAAATCTTGGAATATTTAATCACTTTATGCACGATGTAGCCTGTAAGGTGGTAGAGAGCACTGATCTCAGTATTTGTGAGGTCAGGAGCAGCTCTTCGTGCCATCAGCTCCTCCACTTTGAGGCCAGGACTTGGAAGTGACTGCTTTGTGTCCAGGAAGTCTGCCAAAAGGCTATTGTCATCCTCCTGATAACTTCCTGTTTTCACAGTCGCAAGAAACTGCCCAACTGATATTGATTTCAGTGCCTGTTGAAACTCTACTGGAGTTGGGACTGGATTCCTCTGTCTTATGCAGCTGAATAGGTTTTCAAGTCAGTCTTGGGTAAACCTGCTGGTCAACACAAACGTGTCCCTGGGCCAGCATGTTTTGCTGTATTGATAGAATTGAAGGTGTTGCCATCACAATTCCTGTTTGCACAGGCTTCAAGCTACCCGTTCGTCCAATCTTCAGCCCATGGAAGAGTTGGATGGTGTCCTGAAGGAACTTGATGGCCTTTTGGTACTCCTCGATTTTGTGTGTGTTGAGTGCCAATTACTGGGCGGCGAGAGGACATGATGTCAAACCAGTGGTCGACCTGCTCTAGAAACCATGCTGTGGTCTGGTAGGTGGGTGGTCTATGTTCCTGCTCCACCATGTATTTCAGGCCTGCACTGTTTGCCTTGCTAAAGATATTCATTGCAGGGCCCACCTTCATCTTCTCAAAATGACTGGGTTAAAGGGTTTTACTTGTTAGATTTGGAGCAATTTTTAATGTCATCCCCTCTTGAAAATCCACCAGATCTTTCAGTGGACCAATGGAAACTTCATTGAAGAAGAGTTTCTCCTTCTCTACCGTATCCGGAGGAATTGTGAACGTCTGTCCACGGACCAGGGCACTCTTCAAGTTCTTAACAAGATGTGGAACGTCTGGCATAAAGTATAACCTCCTGTCTGGTCTTGCAGGATGTGTGACAGATGTTTTGTTGTGATCCATGCCAAATGCCTTCCACATTGCCCGATTAGGGCTGCCCATGTCAGTGGTGATGTTAACCACATGAAGCCCTATGGAAGCTGCCTTCTCAACAATGTTGAGGACAATAGGCTTATAGGTTGCCCCATTAGTGGAGTTACTGCTGTAATGGTAAGCCACTACTTGCTTCCATCATGTTGTTGTTCCTGCCAACATAAAAATGTAAGCATGCGTTGCCATTCCTGTGTGGTCAGGTAATGTCACGTCTCCATAAAGCTTCCCACTTCCCAAGTGCAGCTCCACACTCTGTGTAATTGCCATTTCATCAAGTGTCAGCACACACTCCCTCTCCATCTCTGTCAGGCTGTGAACCTTCAGCTTTAGCATGTCAAATACATCATCTAACACTCCTGGCTCAATCTTTATATGCTGCAGTCTTCTTTGCAATGTTCTGATATCAGGTAGAGGAATCTCCATGTCTTGAAGCAGTCTGTAGCCTGTTGAGCCGGTGGCAAAATGCAGTTTTATGGCCTTTTTGACTGTAGTGTTTCCCCATCTCATGCCCCTCTTACTCTTTATACTGATCACTTTTATCTGATCTTTAGAAAAAATTGTAGCAAATTTCTTTTCCATGACTAGAACAGAATGAATTTTTTCCTGTTGTTTTAGAGCTCCCTCTGCCCTCCTTGTCTTATTTCTTTGTCTTTGTTCACTTGACTCCTGCACACTGGCACCTGGCTCACTGACACCTGACTCTCTGGCACCTGGCTCCTGGTATGTCCCGCTCAATTTGCTAACAGTGTTCTCCTTCCTTATCCTCTCTTCCCTCACTTACCCTTCTCTCACTTTCCTCACTTCCTACCTCAACTTCTGAAATGATGATATGGCATTGTTAGTGTTACATGGAGAGTGTATAGGCTAGTCATTGTAGTAAAAAATATTATTTAAAGGTTGACTTTACATTATTCATACCGAAGTTCATTTTAGGACAATATGTGTGGTCACAGGCCACTGCATGAACTGGAGGTTCTGTGGTACTTCAAACGGCAGGACCCTTCCGCCTCTTGGGCTCAGGGCGATGCATAAATATGGTTGGAACAGTGTCAGTTTTCAATATCAGATTGCGTTTTTTTGTCCTCGAGAATTGCTCTCCCTCAAAATGTACCTGCAGAGTTGCTTATGGGGTTGTTTTCCCCACATTTTCCAGATATTACATCATAATTGTTAAATCACAATTTCATTGCAGTCTTGTACATATTAGACTTTGAACCTTGATCCACAAGTGAGATGTCCAAATGTGCATTACAAGCATAACTTACTGCACACAGTTTTCTGTTGTTGTAATCTTTTGTTATGGTCAGGTTGCTTCTGCTGACTTGGGCTAACCATTTCTTTTTCCTGTCGCCATCTTTTGGGAAACCATACATCTGGATACCTTTCTCAGACCGATTGGTGCATCAAAATGCCACACAGCCAACCATGGTAAGAAAATCAGTCTATAAAAGTTAGATGTTGTGATCAGTTTTCAGGAAGGGGTGCCATCAAACTCTCCCACCTCTTCCTAACCAACTCCACCTCCTCTCTCCTCCCAAATCTTTGCACTTCCAATACTGTAGTTCCTACAACTCCATTTTCCCCTATTGTCTCTTCCTGGACTCCTGTGACAAAAGCCAGTTCATTACAGGACCAGGGAAACATTAAATTCTTTACTGTGGTATAGAGCCAAAATAACAGAAATCCGGACAGACATCCAAATAAGTATGGACATAACTATAGGTGTGTGCTTTCACTTCTTTCTCTCAATCCCATGAAAATGTTTACGAAACATAGGCTTTCAATGTTTATTTAATCTGTCCTTCAATATATTAACCTTAACACCGTTTCCTCTTTCTTGACCACTCCCAGTTCTGTCCAGCTGCAATGGGCTTGAATGACTCATGACCCAGTCTCCTCTGGGGCCTGTAACATGGTTTGCTTCTGGCAATGGAATGCTCTCACCCAAAAATTCAAGTAACTATTGCATTACTTACAGCTTCCTTGTTGGAAGTCAAGCGAGTCTCTTTGAAGAACGAACATTCAAGGAAAATGTATCTACCCTGTCGCAGGATGTAACGTTTAATTAAATGTTTTGTTGAATGCAATTGATTGCCTTGTATATTTTTCACTGTTGACATTTTTTCTTGACTTAAACTGAGCAGCTTCTGGCATTCATTGATATTCACTTGTTGTGCATGTGTATATATTTATGTGAATGGGTCTTAACATAACTTTAGGATGTTAGTAATTATGACCATAGAAGCACAAGAAAAATATATATAGCACACACACACACACACACACACACACACACATATATATATATACAGTGGGGATCGAAAGTTTGGGCACCCCTTCCAGAATCTGTGAAAATATGAGTAATTTTCAAAAAATAAGAGAGATCATACTAAATGCATGTTATATTTTATTTAGTACTGTCCTGAGTAAGATATTGTACATAAAATATTTTAACATTTATTCAACAAGACAAAAAAAATGCTGAAATTATTAAAATAACCCCACTCAAAAGTTTGGGAACCCTTGGTTCTTAATACTGTGTTCTGTCACCTGATGATCCAAGACTGTCTTTCTGTTTTGTGATGGTTGTGCATGAGTCCCTTGTTTGTTATGAACAGTTAAACTGAGCAGCGTTCTTCAGAAAAATCTTTAGGGTCCTGCAGATTCTTCAGTTTCCCAGCATCTTTGCATATTTGAACCCTTTCCAGCAGGGACTTTATGATTTTGAGATGCACCTTATCACACTGAGGAAAAAACTTTGAAATAAAGGGGAGAAAAAGTCTATGTTTTGCAATGTAGTAAAGTTAAAATTAAACGTTTCATAAAATTTGAATTGGCAGACACATTAGACTATTGCAGTGTCATTTATCAACTGCATGATGGATAATTATATGTAACAATAATTGTCTTCAATCAATCAATCAATCACCTTTATTTATATAGTGCTTTAAACAAAATACATTGCGCCAAAGCACTGAACAACATTCATTTGGAAAACAGTGTCTCAATAATGCAAAATGATAGTTAAAGGCAGTTCATTGTTGAATTCAGTTATGTCATCTCTGTTAAGTTGAAATAGTGTCTGTTTTTATTTGCAATCAAGTCAATGATATCGCTGTAGATGAAGTGACCCCAACTAAGCAAGCCAGAGGCGACAGCGGCAAGGAACCGAAACTCCATCGGTGACAGAATGGAGAAAAAAACCTTGGGAGAAACCAGGCTCAGTTGGGGGGCCAGTTCTCCTCTGACCAGACGAAACCAGTAGTTCAATTCCAGGCTGCAGCAAAGTCAGATTGTGCAGAAGAATCATCTGTTTCCTGTGGTCTTGTCCTGGTGCTCCTCTGAGACAAGGTCTTTACAGGGGATCTGTATCTGGGGCTCTAGTTGTCCTGGTCTCCGCTGTCTTTCAGGGCAGTAGAGGTCCTTTCTAGGTGCTGATCCACCATCTGGTCTGGATACGTACTGGATCCGCGTGACTGCAGTGACCCTCTGATCTGGACACCGACTGGATCTGCTGGCCACGGTGACCTCGGAACAAGAGAGAAACAGACAAATATTAGCGTAGATGCCATTCTTCTAATGATGTAGAAAGTACGGTGTTATGTGAAGTGTTCCGGTTCCAGTTTACCTAATTAATGCAGCCTAAAAATCCTTTAACGGATTTGGATATTAAAAGCATATTAGTATGTTATGTGTATGCCAGGTTAAAGAGATGGGTCTTTAATCTAGATTTAAACTGCAAGAGTGTGTCTGCCTCCCGAACAATGTTAGGTAGGTTATTCCAGAGTTTAGGCGCCAAATAGGAAAAGGATCTGCTGCCCGCAGTTGATTTTGATATTCTAGGTATTATCAAATTGCCTGAGTTTTGAGAACGTAGCGGACGTAGAGGAGTATAATGTAAAAGGAGCTCATTCAAATACTGAGGTGCTAAACCATTCAGGGCTTTATAAGTAATAAGCAATATTTTAAAATCTATACGATGTTTGATAGGGAGCCAGTGCAGTGTGGACAGGACCGGGCTAATATGGTCATACTTCCTGGTTCTAGTAAGAACTCTTGCTGCTGCATTTTGGACTAGCTGTAGTTTGTTTACCAAGCGTGCAGAACAACCACCCAATAAAGCATTACAATAGTCTAACCTTGAAGTCATAAATGCATGGATTAACATTTCTGCATTTGACATTGAGAGCATAGGCCGTAATTTAGATATATTTTTGAGATGGAAAAATGCAGTTTTACAAATGCTAGAAACGTGGCTTTCTAAGGAAAGATTGCGATCAAATAGCACACCTAGGTTCCTAACTGATGACGAAGAATTGACAGAGCAACCATCAAGTCTTAGACAGTGTTCTAGGTTATTACAAGTAGAGTTTTTAGGCCCTATGATTAACACCTCTGTTTTTTCTGAATTTAGCAGTAAGAAATTACTAGTCATCCAATTTTTTATATCGACTATGCTTTCCATTAGTTTTTCAAATTGGTGTGTTTCACCGGGCTGCGAGGAAATATAGAGCTGCGTATCATCAGCATAACAGTGAAAGCTAACACCATGTTTCCTGATGATATCTCCCAAGGGTAACATATAAAGCGTGAAGAGTAGCGGCCCTAGAACTGAGCCTTGAGGTACTCCATACTGCACTTGTGATCGATATGATACATCTTCATTCACTGCTACGAACTGATGGCGGTCATATAAGTACGATTTAAACCATGCTAATGCACTTCCACTGATGCCAACAAAGTGTTCAAGTCTATGCAAAAGAATGTTGTGGTCAATTGTGTCAAACGCAGCACTAAGATCCAATAAAACTAATAGAGAGATAAACCCACGATCAGATGATAAGAGCAGATCATTTGTAACTCTAAGGAGAGCAGTTTCAGTACTATGATACGGTCTAAATCCTGACTGGAAATCCTCACATATACCATTTTTCTCTAAGAAAGAATATAATTGTGAGGATACCACCTTTTCTAGTATCTTGGACAGAAAAGGGAGATTCGAGATTGGTCTATAATTAACTAGTTCTCTGGGGTCAAGTTGTGGCTTTTTTATGAGAGGCTTAATAACAGCCAGTTTGAAGGTTTTGGGGACATATCCTAATGACAATGAGGAATTAATAATAGTCAGAAGAGGACCTATGACTTCTGGAAGCACCTCTTTTAAGAGCTTAGATGGTATAGGGTCTAACATACATGTTGTAAGTTTAGATGATTTAACAAGTTTATACAATTCTTCCTCTCCTATAGTAGAGAATGAGTGGAACTGAGTGGAGCTAGACGCATCCAAAGCCGTATCTAGAGCCCTAGCATTCTTACTGTCCTCAATTAAAGTTTGGATGCGTGTCTCTAATTCTGAAATCTTCTCTGTCAGCCTCACTATTTCCCTGCATTTATCACATGTGAATCCCTCATCAGCGACAGAGATAGATAAACTGTACATGTGGCAAGAGGTGCAAATAACAATTGTAGGAGAAGCCATTACTCACCGTGCTTGATGAAATATTCTTTCTGCGGTTGTTTGATGAACTTGTGGAAAACTGCAGCATGAGAGAGGAGAGGAGAGGAGAGGAGAAAAGATAACGCTTATGACAAGCTAACGAGTGCTAACGCTTTGCAGGTGTACTCAGGTGTACATGACAAGGTGTCTTGTCATGCTATATAATTTAAAACCGTAATGATACACCCCTTTCATTTTCCTTTCTCATACTGATGATATGAAATCATTCAGCAGCCCAGACATTCACTGCACGCTTGTTTTCTGTTTGGTCTGCATCAATGCGCTGCTGGTGTTTCATATGCAAACAGTCAAAGTCCTCAGACCCAGGGATATGATTGGACAAACATTTTATGGTTGACATAAATACATTTATACCCTTAACTCAATGATTGCTGTCTGGATGTGAAGAGATTTTCAACCAGCATAAAAATGTTTTTGAACCAAATCACTATCCCTTCCTTTAATACAAACATAGTTTAATTCTGTATACAAAGTAGGCAGTGGAAGATAATAGTAGCTTGCAGGGAAATTGCCATTTTTAACAGTAAAATTAATAATAAAAAAGTGTTTATTACACTGTACAATGCTGCGTTTGCCTTATAATTTTTATACTTTTTTAAGAACCTGGCTCACCGCCAGCGAGCTGCTTTAGTAAAAAAAACTAATGGTGAGAAATGTGCATTTAAAGTCGTAAATATAAGTAGAATATATCAAAGTATATTCCATATATGTGTCAATCTTCCTGTTGCCAGCAGGTGGCGCTATCATTATAATGGAATATTGGCCTTCAGATATGTTCAGGGCAGGACTCTTATCGAACATATGAAGTTAGGGGAAGATTGAACATTTTATACCTGAGTTACAACAACTTCTCTTGCTGTGGCGAGACATCAAATTTTGTCATGGTGCCTTGGATTCACCCTTTAACAAAAACTCATGATCTCCACAATTTACCATTGCACAGGCCTTTAGATTAGACTGACCACAAAAAAATACATTAATGTCAAAATATTTCTAGGAGTGGTTTGTCGCAGCGTAAAACATGCCACTTCCTGTTGCCAGCAGGTGGCGCTATGATTATGACAAAATGGGCATGTAGATCTGTTAAGGGCAGAAGTCTTATCAAACATGTGAAGTTAGGGGCATATTGGACATTGTATGTGTGAGTTACAGCAACTTCCTTTTTCATGGCGAAACATCGAAATTTGTCAAGCCGCCATGGACACGCCCTTTAACGAAACCTTAAGATATTCGCAATTTAACATCACAAAGGCCTTTAGATTAGGCATACCAAATTTGGTGTTGATCTGAATAAATCAATGACCATTAATAAACATGTGAAAACACAATCATTAGCACAGTTTGTCTGTTTGTGTGTAAAGACGTCAGGGGCTTGTTCATCTGGTGTTGAAATCCTTCGATGTTTGATGAGCTTCAGGTCGTTTCATCAGAAGTTCAGACGGATGAACAGTTTTTAGCAGCGACTGCATCTGATGCTCTTCCTTCAGTCCATTATTCACTCACTTTAATGAGGCTGGACTTTAAAGGAACTGTCAGTCATTTTGGGGTAAAGCCTGGGCTTGCTGTGCAAGCAATTTTTTCTTTCACTAGCATAAAACAAACAGTCATAAAAAAATTAATAACATGTAATAGTTTCATATAGTGATAACGAATGACTCTCCTTATATTTGGTGATGTACCGATCATACTGATGCTAGAAAGTGTTTATAAAGAAGATGTACTTGTTAGATCATATCCTGATTTCTACAGTCAGACTATTGTTCATATTCTCAGTCAAACATTAGAAGCTGTTTATGCAACTTTCCATTTATATTCATCTTCACGTGGTTCAGGAAATATACCAGTTTTTGAAAACAAGTAAATCATTGTCAAGTAGGTTTATTGTCATACTGTAATTACAAAAAAGCTGCAAGAGTCACATTTCAAATCAAACTTTATTTTTTATGTACTGAGTAATATTCCTAAAATCATGATCATTTTGGTTAAGAATATTGGATCAATGCTGTTTTTATGAATATTTCTATTATATCAGTGTATTACTGATTTTATTTCAGTCTGTAGAAACATTGCTGTTGTTTTTCACATTCAGATTTTAGTTCAGATCTAAAAATTCAAAACAAAATGATTTTAAAATGTTTTATACAGTATTGTTTAAAATAATAGCAGTACAATGTGACTAACCAGAATAATCAAGGTTTTTAGTATATTTTTTATTGCTACGTGGCAAACAAGTTACCAGTAGGTTCAGTAGATTGTCAGAAAACAAACAAGACCCAGCATTCATGATATGCACGCTCTTAAGGCTGTGCAATTGGGCAATTAGTTGAAAGGGGTGTGTTCAAAAAAATAGCAGTGTCTACCTTTGACTGTACAAACTCAAAACTATTTTGTACAAACATTTTTTTTTTTCTGGGATTTAGCAATCCTGTGAATCACTAAACTAATATTTAGTTGTATGACCACAGTTTTTTAAAACTGCTTGACATCTGTGTGGCATGGAGTCAACCAACTTGTGGCACCTCTCAGCTGTTATTCCACTCCATGATTCTTTAACAACATTCCACAATTCATTCACATTTCTTGGTTTTGCTTCAGAAACAGCATTTTTGATATCACCCCACAAGTTCTCAATTGGATTAAGGTCTGGAGATTGGGCTGGCCACTCCATAACATTAATTTTGTTGGTTTGGAACCAAGACTTTGCCCGTTTACTAGTGTGTTTTGGGTCATTGTCTTGTTGAAACAACCATTTCAAGGGCATGTCCTCTTCAGCATAGGGCAACATGACCTCTTCAAGTATTTTAACATATGCAAACTGATCCATGATCCCTGGTATGCGATAAATAGGCCCAACACCATAGTAGGAGAAACATGCCCATATCATGATGCTTGCACCTCCATGCGTCACTGTCTTCACTGTGTACTGTGGCTTGAATTCAGAGTTTGGGGGTCGTCTCACAAACTGCCTGTGGCCCTTGGACCCAAAAAGAACAATTTTACTCTCATCAGTCCACAAAATGTTCCTCCATTTCTCTTTAGGCCAGTTGATGTGTTCTTTGGCAAATTGTAACCTCTTCTGCACATGCCTTTTTTTTAACAGAGGGACTTTGCGGGGGATTCTTGAAAATAGATTAGCTTCACACAGACGTCTTCTAACTGTCACAGTACTTACAGGTAACTCCAGACTGTCTTTGATCATCCTGGAGGTGATCATTGGCTGAGCCTTTGCCATTCTGGTTATTCTTCTATCCATTTTGATGGTTGTCTTCCGTTTTCTTCCACGTCTCTCTGGTTTTGCTCTCCATTTTAAGGCATTGGAGATCATTTTAGCTGAACAGCCTATCATTTTTTGCACCTCTTTATAGGTTTTCCCCTCTCTAATCAACTTTTTAATCAAAGTACGCTGTTCTTCTGAACAATGTCTTGAACGACCCATTTTCCTCAGCTTTCAAATGCATGTTCAACAAGTGTTGGCTTCATCCTTAAATAGGGGCCACCTGATTCACACCTGTTTCTTCACAAAATTGATGACCTCAGTGATTGAATGCCACACTGCTATTTTTTTGAACACACCCCTTTCAACTAATTCAACTAATTGCCCAATTGCACAGCCTTAAGAGCGTGCATATCATGAATGCTGGGTCTCATTTGTTTTCTGAGAATCTACTGAACCTACTGGTAACTTGTTTGCCACGTAGCAATAAAAAAATATACGAAAAACCTTGATTATTCTGGTTAGTCACATTGTACTGCTATTATTTTGAACAATACTGTATGAAAATTGTAATATTACAATGTTTTTTTCTATTTATTTTGTATTTGTTTTTACAGAATAACCTAATTAATGTGCCATAAAAAAACAGGTAAAATTACTGACATTTATCCGTTCATGATGTATATATGTATATTTTTATTATAATGTATCATTTATTTAAGGATACTCTTCTCACAGATCCATTTAACACTACTATCACATTTAGTATCAAGCCATCCTGATGAATAAGTGTTAGCACAGTCTTCGTTTCCTTGATAGTTGTTTGGCTCTTTGGGCGCCCAGGACCTGTATCAACAGATCAGAGTTAGATCAGAGCTGCTTTCTGTGTGATATGATACTGACTGAGACAATCATTTATTAGATAATAATCAGTTCAGTGATTTCTCACCCAGAGGTCAGTGTGCTGCCATCAACCCATTTCCATCTGCCCTCCACTTCAACATCAGTCAAACCAATCCAGAAATGATCAGAACCACAAATATTCTTCACAAAATCCTGAGAAGAGAAACAATAACATGATTTATAACATGAGCACAGACTGATTTCAGAGCATTATCTTTAATTTAAAAACGAAACACCACGATCACACACTCACACACAAACACACACAATCACACACGCATACATACACACACTCTCTCTCTCTCACTCACTCACTCACTCACTCACTCACACACACACTCTCTCTCTCTCTCTCACACACACACACACACACACACACACACTCTCTCTCTCTCTCTTTCTCTCTCACACACACACACACACACTCTCTCTCTCTCCCTCACTTCCGGTGTGATTGTTGGGCGTGCGCGTGGCAGAGTGGTGCGGGTGTGAATTGGAGACTGTGAGTGAATCTCCTTTTTTTCCTTGCTTTGGGCTACTGTTATTTAATTGTTGGTGATTTATTTTCTTTTTGTTGGGCCGCGTGCTGCCGTGTTCTTTTAGCGGCCAGTATGACGGCCCCACGGTCGCAGTTTTTGAGTAAACTCACGCGGCGCCACGGTGTTAAAGTGGCGTCCGCGGTGAGCGTGGAAGACTGTTGTCTAGCTGTAGGAGAAGTTATAGGACATGAGGACATCATGTCAGCTTCTAAAATGAATAGTGCTATAGTTATTTTTCTTAACTGTAGAAAAAGCAAATGAGTTGGTTGAGTCTGGAATTGTTGTTGACAATCTTTTTACTCCAGTCCTTCCACTTTCCATGCCGTCCAAAAAAGTGCTGCTGTCAAATGTTCCCCCTTTCATAAGTGATGAAACATTAGTGAGAATTATGTCTCGATATGGCAAATTGGTGTCACCTATTAAGATGATACCAATTGGTTGCGGTTCGCCTCTCTTAAAACATGTGGTGTCGTTTAGACGTTTCGTTTACATGATTTTAAAAGATGACGAGGAGCTCGATCTATCACTGCATCTTAAAGCCGATGATTTTGACTATGTTATCTATGTTACAACGGACAAAATGAAATGTTTTAATTGCGGGGAGACGAGTCACTTGGTCCGCGCTTGCCCTGTTAAAAATAAAGTAAACAACTCAGCGAATGATGTTACAGCAGGCGAGCCTGTTAAGGCTGGGCCGCCTGTGGCAGAAACAGGTGCAGTGGAGGAGAAAACTATTGTGGATTCGTCTGAGAGTGAGGGCGCAGCGAATGTGATTCAGGAAACTGATCCCAAAGATGCGGATGATGTAAATGCATCGGCCACTGCGAGTGCTGAAAGCTTGAATGTTCAGTCTCGTAAGTCTGCTTTTAAGACGGACAAGAGACAAAGCGATAGCGCGGTCAACGTTTGTCAGCCCGTTTTGGTTGGTGATGTCATTGAAATGGAGACGGGCCAAAGTGAATTCAAAGTTCCATCTAAAAGAAAAAAATCTGTTGAGTTTCAAGCCGTTAAGGCTAAGAAAGTAGATGTAGAGGAGGTTTATGGTGAAGACGGAATAGAAAGTGGCAGTGAGTCTTCCGATTCCAGCGTCAGTTTATCTCAGAGTGATTTTTCTAGCCAAAGTTATGAAGTGGATGACATTAAGCTTTTTCTCAGAGCCACGAAAAATAAGAGAGGGGTGCGTGTTGATGAGTATTTTCCTGACATAAAGCAGTTTGTTGGTAAAACTAAGTCTTTTATGTCGGAGGGGTTGTTTACCAACAAAGAGGTGTATCGTTTAAAGAAGATAGTGAGAAAATTCACTTCTGATGATGCCAATGAAGAATCTGAGAAAGCCTAACAGCTTCGTTATTGATGTTGGTGTGTGTGGAGTGCTGCTATGTTTCTTGTTTTCATCTTTATCTTCTTTTCTAAAGATGAGTGAAGTAAATATTGCAACGCTGAATGTAAATGGTGCAAGAGAAATGAAAAAAAGAGCAGAAATATTTGAGGTAGTTAAACAGAGGAGAATTGATGTTGTTATGCTGCAAGAAACACACAGCGACCTAAAGAATGCTGCTGATTGGGAAGGGGAGTGGGGGGGGGGTCTCAGTTTTGAGCCACAAAACCTCACTTAGTGGAGGGGTGGCCATTCTTTTTGCTAAAACTTTCAGTCCACATTCTTATCAGGTTGAGGAAATAGTTAAAGGTAGGCTTTTAAAAGTAAGAGCTACTTTTGAACAGTTTGTTTTAGTTTTTATTTGTGTGTATATTCCAACTTCAGCAGTAGAAAGAATTGTGTTTCTGAATACATTGTGCTCGGTTTTACAAAAATGCTGTGGGGAGGAACATTTGTTCTTGGGTGGTGATTTTAATTGTACGTTGTCAAATTTGGACAGGAATCACATTGAACCACATTTACCCTCTCGAAATTTATTAACCCAGCTTGTTAAGACACACGATTTGTGTGACATCTGGAGACAATTTCACGAGAAACAAAGACAATATACTTGGACTCATATTCGTGACAGTGTGATTTCTCTGGCTAGACTTGATCGATTTTATGTTTTTAAGCATCATTGTAATATTGTAAGAAGATGTTTAATTACACCACTCAGTTTCTCTGATCACAGTATGGTGCAGTGTTCTGTGTTTCTAAATTCTATTAAACCAAGGAGTGCATACTGGCAGCTGAACACCAATTTGTTAAGTGACAAATATTTTAAGAGCACGTTTAAATTGTTTTGGGATGATTTCAGAACTACAAAGAGTTCTTTTAAATCTTTACGGCAGTGGTGGGATTTTGGAAAAGCCCAAATAAAACAATTTTGTTTACAATACACTCAAAACGTCACTAGAGAGATAACTTTGAGTATGAACACCTTGGAGGATGACATTTTAAAACTTCAAGAAATGGCTGAGACAACTGGTGCCCGAAGTTATTTGTACTCTCTTTTAAATAAAAAGACAGTTGGCTGATTTGCTGGGTGGCAAAACACAGGGGGCCCTGGTCAGGTCTCGGTTCCAGAGTTTGGACCAGATGGATGCTCCATCAAAGTTCTTTTTCAACTTGGAGAAGAAGAATGGGCAGAGCAGGGCCATCCATGCCTTGCGCTCTGAATCTGGGGGTTTATTAACTGACCCTGCTGATATTCGCAAGAGAGCAGTTACTTTTTATGAGAACTTGTATAGGAATGAACTTGGAGCCAGATACAGGGGTGAAAGTGAGTTTTTTGATGACTTACCCCAGGTATCAGAGGAAGCCAACACTGAAATCTCGGGTGCCTTGAGCACAGGAGAACTGTATAAGGCTCTCCAAAAAATGGAGTCTGGAAAAGCACCGGGAATTGATGGTTTGCCAGTTGATTTTTACAAATCTTTCTGGTCAGATCTGAAAGAGGACCTTTTGGAGGTGTTGAATGAAAGCCTGGCTGAAGGTCAGCTGCCTGTGAGCTGCCGTAGAGCAGTACTAACCCTCCTGCCTAAGAAGGGCGACCTTACAGAGATTAAGTGTTGGCGGCCAGTATCATTACTCTGTAGTGATTATAAACTGGAGTGATGGATAGTGTCATCCATCCTGACCAGACTTACTGTGTTCCCCGTAGATCAGTATTTGATAATATTTCATTGGTTCGTGATGTTTTGGAAGTCTCCAAGACAGCTATTGGAAATAGCTGGACCTGATTTTAAGAATGAGGAGGGAACGGCTCAACGTTTGGGATTTAGATCAACGCGTCTGATTGCACAGCTTTTAGAGAAATGGTCAACAGCTCTTAATGCTACAGAAAGGACTCTGCTGACTGAGTATGGTGATGGCCTCTGCAACCCAAATCCTAAAGACTCTTTTCCTTGTTTGTTTTTTTCTTTGAATTTAGAAGGGTTTTCTGGTGTCTTTTTTGAAGTTGTTGACTCCATGTGTGTAGATTTCTTTTCATGCACTGGGAAAGTTCTGTATAAATGTTGTGTAATTAATTTTAACAAAAAAATGTTAAATGAGAGAACTGATACTCCATGGCGTGCTTTTTTTAAGTTGAGTATGGATAAGAAGCCTGAGTGGAGAGCACTATATAAACCACCGTTGACCAAAAAAACAGGTGATTTGCAGTGGAGAATTCTTCACGGTGCTGTCGCTGTCAATGCTTTTACTTCAATTATAAATCCTGAGATTGATGTGGGTTGTCCTTTTTGCATGGAGAGAGAGACCATCTTTCATACATTTGTGAATTGTGCTAGATTGGAATCTTTATTTTTGTGTTTAGGCAGTATTTTTAAGAATTGTAATGAATCTTTTTCTATGGTGCTATTTGTTTTTGGTTGTAAATATGTAAGGAAGAAAAGGTTTATTTGTCAATTGCTGAATTTTATTTTAGGCCAGGCAAAACTGGCCATCTATGTAAGTAGAAAGAAAAAGATGGAACAAAATTTGGAACCAAATGTGGTTACATTGTTTTCAAACATGGTACAAGCAAGAATACTGATAGATTTTAGATACTATAAACATATGGATGATCTTGCTGCTTTTGAGGAAATTTGGTGTTACAATGAAGCTTTGTGCTCTGTTTTTGAAGGTGATTTGGTTTTTACACGTTTGTGAGGTTTTTTTTTTGCTTTTTTTTTTTTTTATATATATAAATGAATATTGTAATTTAATTGTGTGGTAAATTATATTTGTAATAAAAGGATGTTAAAATTCTCCCTCTCTCTCTCTTTCTCTCTCTCTCTCACACACACACACACACACACACACACACACACACTCTCTCTCTCTCTCTCCCTCTCTCTCTCTTTCTCTCTCTCTCTCTCACACACACACACTCTCCCCCTCTCTCTCTTTCTCTCTCACACACACACACACACACACACACACACACTCTCTCTCTCTCTCCCTCTCTCTCTTTCTCTCTCTCACACACACACAAACACACACTCTCTCCCTTTCTCTCTCTCTCTCTCTCACACACACACACACACACACACTCTCTCTCTCTCTTTCTCTCTCTCTCTCTTACTCACACACACACACACACTCACGTGTTCCTCTCTGTTGTTGATGATGATCAGATCTGTTCCTCTCTCTCTACAGTATCTTCTGCTCTCATCCCAGTTCTTCGTCTCAGAGGAAAAGAAGTAAAGACTGGATTGATGACACTTCAGTCCATCTATAAACACAGATAAGACATCCCTAGTGAAATATAAATACACTAAAATGCATTTGAAATACATTTATTTCATGATAAGTATACTACAAATACATTTAAATATGTATGTACTTAATAAAAATACACTGCAATTGTAACTTAAAGTCTGCTAAACTGGAACAACTAACTTTGTACTTTATTCATTTGAATTGTGCAGAAGTAGTGTTGAAGTGCAACATAAGATACACTGAAGTTTATTTGATTGTGTTAAAGTGGGACTATAGCAATTATACTTCAGGTACACTTAAAATATCTTGCATTTAAAGACATTAAATATTATTCAGAGATCATAATATCTTCATCAACAGTGACATTTAAACACACTGTAGGCTTCATATTGAGAGATGTGCACTGTGCAAAAGCAGCACTACAAATAAAGCTGAAATATAAATGTTATAATAAATATATATATTTTTTTACTAGGACTTGAACTAAATTTGAATCGAAACCAAATTAAAAAGGTTATTTATAGTACTTGTACTAGTAGTGTATATTTTATTATAGTTGTGAGTGCTTTTAATCTACTGCAAGAGCGTTTTACAGTTTATCTCTTAATTTCACTGTATCTGTACGCTCTGTGTATGTTGTATTCTGTAACAGACAATGACTTTCAGAAGGAAACCTGTTTCTCAAAGGAAGGTTTCTGTAACAGTGTTTTAAACTGATCTCATTATTGCTCTCTAGACACTGAAGTACTCTGTGTGTTTGACAGGTTTGTGTCTCATTTGAGGCCAACGACTGATTATCACAAAATATAATGTTTTTGACTTACAGTTTTGTTCAATTGTTTACACACTAACATTAGAACTTTCCCACAATTAGCAAAACCTTACCCTCAAGGAGCAAAACACCGGCCTAGATTTGCACAACTGTAAGCACACTGTCAGCTTCACACTTTTTACAAAACATTACACACAGTGATTTGCAAAACACTAAACTCACTTGTATGCATTTGACACAGAATCAGGATTTATCATGATGTAATTTCCTTGCAATTTCAAAGCAAAGGCTTTCAAATGAGCACACCCATGAACCATTTGGTTAAACACAGGCACCAGGTGTGCACACACACTGGTGCTTCATTGTAGACACACCAATCAGGTTAAAGCACTATAAAAAGGCAACAGGTAAGTTCACCTGTCTTCAACAAAAATGGATGGTGTCAGAGGAAGAGTGAGAGTGCGGATGAGAGGGGGAATCCAGAGAGTACCAGGAAGAGGGAGAGGAAGAGAGAGAGTGCGGATGAGAGGGGGAATCCAGAGAGTACCAGGAAGAGGGAGAGGAAGAGAGAGAGTGCGGATGAGAGGGGGAATCCAGAGAGTACCAGGTGGAGGAAGAGGGAGAGGAAGAGGGAGAGTGCAGATGAGAGGGGGAATCCAGAGAGTACCAGGAAGAGGGAGAGGGAGAGGGAGAGTGCGGATGAGAGGGGGAATCCAGAGAGTACCAGGAAGAGGGAGAGGAAGAGAGAGAGTGCGGATGAGAGGGGGAATCCAGAGAGTACCAGGTGGAGGAAGAGGGAGAGGAAGAGGGAGAGTGCAGATGAGAGGGGGAATCCAGAGAGGACCAGGTGGAGGAAGAGGAAGAGGAAGAGGGAGAGGAAGACCTGGAGGAGGTAGGAGGAGGGGTAGGACATGCACAAAGAAGACAACCAAATCTGTGTAACGAAATTTGTACAATTGTGGACTATTTGAAATAAACCACGGACTAACACTGAGGGAGGCTGGATTGAGAGTACAGCCTAACCGAAGCAGGTACACGGTGGCATCAATAGTTCGGACATTTCCTCAAGAGCACAGGTGAGAAACTTCTCTTCAGTCAACAGAAAACCCACTGCTTACTGCATGTACTATATCAACATTACTGTATATGTACTCTGTATTTTGGTACTGTATATATTCCTGTATGTATCATTTTACAGTAAGCTGTGTATTTTGTTTGGACAATATAGGATTGAACGTCGTGAACACCGAGGACGGAGGAGCCCCATATTCACACAGGAGCAAGAGAGAGAGATCATAAACCTCGTTTTGGCCAATAATGCAATCAGTCTTCGAGAAATTCAAGCCCATATTGTCAATGATCACCTCATTTTCAATAATATCCAACAGGTATCTGTCAACAATAGCCGTATCCTTAAAAAACATCAAGTTCTGATGAAACAACCGTATAAAGTGCCATTTGAAAGAAATTCAGACGGTGAAAGTCCTGCGGCGTGAATCTATGGTGGTACGTTTTGTTCACTGACTGTAGTATTGTGTACTGCACACATAACCTTTTACTGTACATGTTATTTTACTGTATAGCAGACCTACAGTATACTGATCTACACAATGTGATCTTTTGCTGTATTTCAGAGAGTTTTGCAAATGGATTCAGAGGAAGTCCCGCATGAGTTTATTTACATTGAGGCTGGATTTAACCTGACAACAGTACGAAGAAGGGGAAGAAACATCGGTCACGGGGCTATTGTCAATGTACCAGGGCAACGTGGGGGTAACATTACCCTTTGTGCTGCCATTACACAGAATGGGGTCCTCCACCGCCGTGCCAACTTGGGTCCTTACAACACTGAACTCATTCTTACATTTTTAGACCGATTACACAATATCATCCCCGCAGCAAACCAAAGGAACCAGATGCAATACATTGCTATCACATGCTTCCTCCAAGCATGTGATCAAATTGAACCAGCATCCATACAAGGGTGGATTCGTCACTCGAAAAGATTCTTCCCACGTTGCCTTGCAAATGAAAATATAGCCTGTGATGGTGACGAGGCCCTGTGGCCAGATCCAGCTAGGGGGAGGTGTTTAGTGTGTTTCTTTTTTTCTGTACTGAACTGGATATGTAATGTTACAGTATTACTGTAAGCTCAGAGTACAATGGTATGTTCAGTAATACTGTAATACATGAAAACTGGAAAATGTTTTGTTGAAATGTTCAGTATTGACTGACTTGAGTACATGAAAATAGATTAATATTTCCATCAGTCTGCACAATTGGTGTCATGTGGTGTTGGTGAATTTATTTTTACACTTTCTGTGTAAATGCTAAAAGTGTTTTGGGTTGAGCACAGGAGTGTTTAACTGATTCAAACAGAGTCGGGTCATATGATGGTTGTGTTTGTGACAACAAAATAAGGTTTTTATAAGACAATGTATAGAAGTGTTGTGCTACTTTGGTGTAGTGTTGGGTGAAGGGGTTTGAAAAACCGAGCCCTGTTTTCAAAATGGTGCTTAAACAATTGAAAAAACCTGTAAATATCTGATTTTAACCTGGAAGTTTGAACAAGTTGGTGTGTAGTTTTGAGATTGTGTTTATAGTTGTGAGAAAATGGTGAATTTTGTTTCATGAATTGTGTTAGCAATCAAGAAAAACTGTAAATAAAAAATGCTTATGTTCAATTAAATTAATATTTACTTATAAAGCCAATTTAAGATATGTCTTAAATAATTATTTATACTCTGCTGACATCTCTAGATTATCATTAATCATTATAAACATAAAGAGCTAAAGAAAGGTCAATTACAAGCATTAGCTACACAACAGATCCAGGACAGTCTGCTTTAAATCAAGTTAAGAATGAAGAAACTAACCTGCAAACTTAAGATCATTTCTTTCTGATTTTAACTTGTCTCTCTCTTCTGTGAGGTTGATGATCTTAGTCTTCAACTGTTGTCTCTCTTGAGTGAGGTTCATATTGTTGGTTAGCAATTGTTGTCTCTCTTGAGTGAGGTTTGTGATCTTAGTCTTCAGCTGGTCTCTCTCTTGAGTGAGGCTCATATTGTTGGTTAGTAATTGTTGTCTCTCTTGAGTGAGGTTTGTGATCTTAGTCTTCAGCTGGTCTCTCTCTTGAGTGAGGTTGGTGATTTTAGTCAGCAGCTGTTGTCTCTCTTGAGTGAAGGTGGCACACAGTATAATGCGTGCAGTCAGCAGAAGAACACACAGCAGCACAAACACTACTGCAGCTGCTCTGGAGCTTCTGATCATCACACCATCACTTCCTGAAGAGGATAGATATGATGTTAGTCTCTTCACTTCCTCATATCATACGACTCACATCTTCTGAAACATGTGAACTGTAGACTAACTTTAACGCTTGTCAGACGTTTATTAGTGTGGTTTTTGTTCTTGTGTTTTGTGAGTAAATGCAGAGGAACAGTTCACTCAAAAATGGTTTCCTGATTATTTACTCATTTGAGTTTCACTGTATATGATTTTCTTTTTTCAGCCGATGATCCATTTTTGGTTTTGGAGGAAAATGTGAACAGGTCTCAAAATAAACCTTTTCTGAAGTTCAAAAATCCATATTTGGGAAGCTTTAAACTAATCCACATGACCCTGGTTGACAAATAAGTGTCTTCTCTAGCAAAACGATCAGTCACTTTCAGGAAAAAAATAAAGCATTAACCACCATCAACAAATGGAGCATGTCAGATCATACTGGAGGACCTGGAAGAGAGTGAATAATCAGAAAATGTCCTTTAATCTCAGTTACCTGTGTGTCGAGGTGTTCGGGGTTCTTCTGTGTTGAAGTCTTCTGTGTGTCGAGGTGTTTGGGGTTCTTCAGTGTTGAAGTCTTCTGTCTCTTTCTTATGTTTCATGTCTCTTACAGTCTCTGCACTGACGTAGATATCAACAATCCTTTCTATTCGGTCTTCTGAGTCCATTATTGAACCTTTATCCATGCTATCATTCACACGTCCAGACATTTATGGTGCAGTTCAAATGTTTACAGTCATATATATATGACTGGATTCTCGTGGCGTTGAATCTGTGATATCTGTTCTGACTTTACCTCGTACGACGTTCACATATTTTTAGACATCAACTATCTTCTTCTCTGAGTTTTACCCTTTTCTATATTTTCATTTCCACATTCAGTAAACTAAAACTAGTTTCTCTCTCTGTAGAGGACTGTGTTGTGTTCCTCATCTGTTTGTGTGACCAGTATTTATGCAGAAAGGAAGTGTTTTTTTTGCAAATCAGGGTTCTCAAGTTTTTTCGAAAGCTTAGAGTGAGATCACATGCAGTTAGGGGAGGAGCTTAATGGAGCCCCGCCCCCCAATTTGACTCATTGTTCATAATTTACCAGCACAAATTGAATTTACAACTATAGTTAATTATATTAATTGCTAACTATACTAACTTTAACGTTATATATCAAAATTACACATATACAAAAATTACAAAAATATAACATTGCTCTAAATAGTTTGGAAAAACAAATATTTTTGCAGTTTGAATGTGTCTAGACGAAATGGTATAATGATTCATTGTGTGGTGGGAAATTGGGAACAAATGGACATATTACCATATTAAGGTGTGTGTGTGTGTGTGTGTTTCTGTGTGTGTGCGTACACGAGTACACACTCCAGTTTATGAAATGTGTTTTGTGTTGTAAGTGTTTGTTGCACATCTTGATGACATCTTTGAAAAATATAAAAATGCAATGGCAATGATTAATCAATGTATATTTTGACAGGATATAAATATTACCCAAAACACTTTGCTTTAATACATGTAGTCTTAATGTAACTAGAAATACTACTAATATAGTATAATATATAATTTAAAATAAAATGAAGAGATACATCTTCATTCCTTCTCATACCCACTAACATTTCCCTTAGTTTCAGATAACTTTAGCTAGTTAAACTGAGCCAAAGATTCTGGTCTGGCTGCAAAGTAGTTGCAGAGTTTTTGCTGCATCAATAATAATGTGTACGATGGGCTGTATGTTAAATGTTCTAGACGAGCTTTCTTCCGACTGACCCTCTCCATCACGACGTGTGTTTGTGTGATGTTGTTGGTTACCTAGTAACAAACGCACGGTGACCGAGAATGTTCCGTCAACTTCTGTGTGTTCGCGCATCTATGTTGCCTAGCAACGAACGCAATCTGAGATACGTGCTGGGGGCAGGAAACTACACTTTGTGTTCAGCGCATTATATACACCGTTATATATAAAGCTTGCAGGACAACTTGGTCAGCATTGCCTTTTCAGCTTGAGAAATACACGGTGTGGTGTGTGAGCGTGTGAACTGTGTGAGTCTTACGACCAAAGTGTGAGACTTGAGAACCCTGTGAAATACTTCAAGTATTCGTGTAAAAGGGAACTTCAACTAACTGCAGAAGGACACTGAAAATAAGTGTTTCAACTATGTGGATTGTGTTGATGTAAATGAGGTTCAAGGTGATGTTGTAAAGTTTCTGAAATGTTCAGGTTGTTGCTGGTACATCAAAAGTCCAGACAGCTGATCAGGTTTTTCAGTCTGGTTCTCAGGAGAGCATCTGGAGATTTTGTTCTGAGATGCTCAGCGTGTTTTGTGGTCGTTGTTCTCTTGGAGTTTTTTTTTTAAAGGTGTCAGAAAACATGAAACCTCTTGAATCGCTACAAGAGTCACCGCAGACAGACCAAATCTCTCTGTTTGCTGGCAGTGTGAGGGATATTTCACATGTTTGTGTTCATGTGTGCAGCATCACGGACTGCTTTAACTGATCATCTTCATCCATGATATATTTTACTTTATAAATGAAAACTCTGATTTATTCTTCTGAAATGATCATTTCCCTGTATAAAAACATGCTTGCAACCAGTGTTTTTGACCTTTAAAGATATTTCATATTGAATGGCAGTTTCAACAGATAAATGTTTATGATTCAAATTTGAAAAAAAAAATAAAAATAAAACCTACACATGAGTAAATAATCAATACATGTGTATTTGTGTCACAGTAGTGTCACAGGTCGGAGCGGACCACAGATGTTGCAAGTCACGCCCCTTCCTAGTTTCCACCTCGAGGAGGTCCCAAAGCCACCCCTATGACCAGACAGACCAAGCGTAAGTAATATTAAAACAACTTTATTTAAATTAATTAAAATAATTCAGGGAGGGGGAGGTAAATCTTAAAATTATCGTCTCTGTTCAGCAAGAGGAGAAAGGGGCCGGAGAGGACTATGCGGCGAGGGTTAGTATGTCCACAGAGGGAAGAGGGGGACGAAGCTCCTTCGTCCCTTTCGAAAACCCTTAGTCTTCCTCTTTGGGCTTTTGTTGACTCGTGGCGCCCTTCTTTTCTCCTGAAGGCAGAGTGAAACACACAATGAATAATTGATCCGGTGAGAGTGGCTACCTGTTACTTGGGTCCATACGACTGGCTGATAAATGACTTGTTTCTCCGATCTCTTCGTACAGGGTGCTCGGGCGGCGCCTCCCCTTCTGCACACTCCGAGGTGAGCGCCAACCCGCGACACAGAACTCCAATGGCACTGCAAGAGAGGGGTCACTCAAACTGCGGGGGACAACACAGGTAGGTACTTCACAGGCAACTGGGGCTCTATTCTCCCTTTAGTGATTCGTAGCAATGGACAAAGGTAAGTATTCCACAGGCAACTGGGGCTCTATTCTCACTTTAGTGATTCGTAGCAATGGACAAAGGTAGGCATTTCACAGGCAACTAGGGCTCTATTCTCACTTTAGTGATTCGTAGCAATGGACAAAGGTAGGTATTTCACAACGGGGATTTTTCACCTAGAATACTTCTCCTGGGCGGTGGGCTTACGGTGAAATACTGCGATACAGTAAGTAGATGAACTGTCAGACCTGGAGTAGTAAATCGTCGTAGCGCAGGCCTCCACAGAGATTCCCTGTGCATCGGGGAAAGTTAAACACTGTCGTACCGAGCCGAACGCTTCCCTCCTCTCTCTTCTATTTGCAGTTTAAGGGATCTGGACCGGGGCGAACCTTTGAAGAGGCTCCACAACAGGTAAAGTAAATCCACACAGCTAATTTGCAACAGTAAAACTTCCCCCTTGCATATAGGTATAATTTTGGCTTTTACTCACACCAGTCTTGCTTACGTGTATTCTTCGCCACCGCTTCCACAGAGCCAGGGTATTCCGAAAGGGTCTAGACAGGACGTTACATTTGGGTCTCCATGCAGGGGTCGCAAAATGGCACATAGATGAAAATGGCGCTTCACCAGCCTCAACGGTCACTGGTCTCCCCCACGACTCATCCAGTCCAGGGTGGCTACCGACAACACAACCACAGCATACCACTGCAAGATTTCAAGTGTACACACTCACAGCAAAGACAAGGACTCACCCACTGCACTCCACACACTCTACGTGAAATAGGGTCAGAACCACGGTTTACTAGGACTTATCCTGGGGTTTCGTTGGGCGTTGTTGATAGATGAAGGGCCGGAGGAATAACGTTGCCGTCACAACTGCTTGCGGCTTCCTGTACTTGTACTTCCCGGCTCACCCAAAACTCTGCTCCGTAATGGGGCCACTGGCCTATTTACCAGATGCTCACAACATACGCTGGATAACGCACTCTCCCCAATGGTGTACAATGCACTGTCCAATAGTACTCACAAATGAACGATAACACTCGTCCTTTGTCTCCTTCTCCTTCTAGCTGTCCAATCCTCTTCACACCATCGGTTTTCCGTTGCTGGAGATCGCCCTTGACGTTACTTCCGGTGAGTACTTCCTATGACTGTGACTCCAACACATCAGTAGTTTATATATAGATGGTCTCATTAAACATCGATAAATGTTGTCCAATCCACGATCGCCGCGTTTATGGTCTTCACCTGTGCCTCGTACAGCCCAATTTGCCTCCCGGAGTTTCCCGGAAGTTCCGGTGTTTGTAATAGACGGGCCGGGCGGAAACCATCTTCGGGCGGAACCAACCTTCGCCACTTTTGGTTCCGCCCCCAAAAAGTCACAATGTGACAGTAGCAGAGGGCTTCAACCAGTTTCATTTATAACTGGTTAACCTTTATATTGTGAGTTAGAAAAGCATTAACAGACATTCACATCCAGTGGAGTTTAATCTCAGTTTCCATCATAGAGCTGATGAATCAGGTGTGTTAACTAACTAATGGAGACATTAGGAAAACTAATGAGATAACACTGAATAAGATTTGACAGGTGCAATCTGTTCCTCACAAATTGGCTCTAGTTTCTTTATTTGTCACACACATATTACATACATATAATGAAATCATTTAACTTCATTTCAATTTAATGTAACTTCCTTTTACAGTACGTGTACTTCCCTGGTACATATATTGTACCTACAGGAAATGAGTGGTAACACAAGGTACTTACCTGAAGTGTATGAACATGGTAACAAATAAGAAACACGGCTGATCTTAACAGTTGTACATGCATAATAACACATACAGACAAACGTGGGTAATAACAGTCACTAAGAGGTAGTGTACATACATGGAAACTAATTATTTTCTGTACTGTACTTACTAATGTACATGGTAAACATGTAGTACTTACAGACAAGTGGGAACAAACAGGCACATCCAGGGGTGTAGGAGCGATTTTGAACCTGGGGGGGGACAGTAAATGCCAGGGGGGTTCGGGGGAAATTCCCCGGATTTATATATATGTGTGTGTAAAGCACTTCAAATACTGATTTCTAATGACTTTTGGGAACGGATTGTACTACTTTGTTTGTAGGAGGGTATATGAACTGGCAGACTGGGTAGATTATAAAAACAGAGAAGCAATCTAATATAACTACAACCAAATGACTACATACTATGAACTGTATAAAAACATACTTTATTTAATAAAGAACAAATAAATGAAAACACCATTTAGAAGATGATCGGGCTGGGACAGAGCCTTGTGATATAGAGATTGGGGCAGAGCCAGGTGATGGAGAGAGGCTGAGGCAGTGATGGAGAGAGGGTGAGGCAGAGCCAGGTGATGCATGGAGGTTGAGCCAGTGATGGAGAGAGGCTGAGGCAGAGCCAGGTGATGGAGAGAGGCTGAGGCTGAGGCAGAGCCAAGGTGAAGGAGAGAAGCTGATGCAGAGCCAGGTGATGGAGAGAGGCTGAGGCTGAGGCAGAGCCAAGGTGAAGGAGAGAAGCTGATGCAGAGCCAGGTGTTTGAGAGAGGCTGATGCAGAGCCAGGTGATGGAGAGAGGCTGAGGCAGAGCCAGGTGATGGAGAGATGCTGAGGTAGAGCCAGTTGATGGAGAGAAGGTGAGGAAGAGCCAGGTGATGCATGGAGGTTGAGCCAGTGATGGAGAGAGGCTGAGGCAGAGCCAGGTGATGGAGAGAGGCTGAGGCAGAGCCAGGTGATGGAGAGAGGCTGAGGCAGTGATGGAGATAGGGTGAGGCAGAGCCAGGTGATGGAGAGAGGCTGAGGCAGTGATGGAGGGAGGCTGAGGCAATGATGGAGAGAGGCCGAGGCAGAGCCTTGGGATGCATGGAGTTTGAGCCAGTGATGGAGAGAGGCTGAGGCAGAGCCAGGTGATGGAGAGGGGCTGAGGCAGAGCCAGGTGATGAAGAGAGGCTGAGGCAGTGATGGAGATAGGGTGAGGAAGAGCCAGGTGATGGAGAGAGGCTGAGGCAGTGATGGAGGGAGACTAAGGTAATGATGGAGAGAGGCTGAGGCAGAGCCTTGGGATGCATGGAGTTTGAGCCAGTGATGGAGAGAGGCTGAGGCAGAGCCAGGTGATGGAGAGAGGCTGAGGCAGAGCCAGGTGATGGAGAGAGGCTGAGGCAGAGCCAGTTGACGGAGAGAGGCTGAGGCAGTGATAGAGATAGGGTGAGGCAGAGCCAGGTGATGCATGGATGTTGAGCCAGATGATGGAGAGAGGCTGAGGCAGAGCCAGGTGATGTAGAGAGGCTGAGGCAGTGATGGAGGGAGACTGAGGTAATGATGGAGAGAGGCTGAGGCAGAGCCTTGGGATGCATGGAGTTTGAGCCAGTGATGGAGAGAGGCTGAGGCAGAGCCAGGTGATGGAGAGAGGCTGAGGCAGAGCCTGGGGATGCATGGCGTTTGAGGTAGTGATGGAGGGAGGCTGAGGCAGAGGCAGGCGATAGACATAAAGAAAATGTTGATTTAATTGAAGGTCCCAAAAACATGTCTTCTTTGATCGTTTGCAGAGATGAACTGCTCGCAAATTCTTGCTCTATCTAAATGATCCAACTTGTTCTGATGGATGTGACAAATTGCAGTGCTGTTCAGACGGGTCTGTGACATTGTGCTCCTTAGCCAGGTCTTCAGTCTTCTTAGGGAACTGAAACTTCTTTCTGCTTCTGCAGATGAAGAAGGAACAACCAAAAGCAGCCTCACCAATGTCTCTACCTGGCTGAAGAGACTGCGGACCTCTGGCAGCAGATTTTTTAGTATGTTGGTAGCCTCAAGAGTGGTACTATAGTCGAACTGAAGCTTGAACATTGGCAGCTGTACCTCCAATGAATGCCGATCTAGGTCTGGATATTGGCTGACAACATCTTGCATTTTTCCAGTCAGGAGCACTCTCTCTAATTCATCCAGGACTTGCAGGCTACTCTGTTCAAAGCACATGGTTAGTTGCATGTCCACAGTATCCAGCATTTTGAAGAAGTCAATGCAGTAATGCTCTTCAGTGGTTGCTGGGACAAATGCTGTTGCATTTCCTGTGAAGCGCTTGGGTGGCTTTCTGGCATGCGGCATCTGGATAGGTTCAATACCTGTGCTGGTGACTAGCTCAGTGGCCTTTGTGTGTATGTGGTGAAACATTTCATCTGACCTCTTTGCCTTCAGAGTTGATTTAACGCAGTCCACAGCTGCCGTCATGCCCATGACAGTTCCTGTTGACGTCTGTAGGGAGTAATTCAGACACTCTAGTTCTCCAATCAATTCACAAGCAAGAAGTAGCCCAAGCACCATGTTCCCCTTTTGGAATCGCTCCAAAAGCCCCCTAGCTTTGATTGTTGTTTCTGGGTAACCAGATGAAGCCATCTCCTCCAGACTGAGCAGCACTGCCTCATACTGCCTAAGAACAGCGCGAATAGCCGATATCCTGACAACCCATCTGGTAGGGGCATAAGGGCTTCAGTGTTTTGATGTTCCCATGTTCTGATTTGGCAATCTCTTTAAAGACCGTTTTAAACTTGCCTGGTTAAAGAGGGTTCCAAGTTTGTGGACCAATGACAGTGCATCCATAACCACACAGGATGAACTGCAGGCAGCCTGTGTTATAAGATTGACGCAATGTGGGCCACAGTGGACTTAGAGGGCAAGAGGCTGAATCTCCTTGATTTTGGCCTGCACTCCACCAGTCTTGCCAGACATGTTTGCAGCTCCATCGTACGTTTGTCCACAGAGACCAGAAAGTGGCAAATTCATTCTCAGGAGGACATCAACAGCAACCCTAGCCAGATTTTCCCCTGTGGTCAAAGACACTTCATAAAGACCGACAAACTCTTCATGAGGTATTAGATCATGGTCCACATACCGGATGCAGATTGACTCCTGCTCTACCCCTGCAACATCTTGGGTGCCATCCATGATGATGGAGTATTGGAGTGTCGGCAAGTTCCGCACAGCTGATGCTATCTCCCGCACAATGTTTAAAGACAGGATCTGCAAAATCTCATTTTAAATTTGAGGGCTGAGAAAATTCGACCTCCTCTCTATCCAACTCTCCAGTCCCTCAACATCTTCTGACCTGAGACGAAGGAGCTGCCTGAAATTTCCCTCATTGTTTTCATGACCACGAATAGCAGTACCTTGTCTAGCAAGAAACTGCAATGAGCTAACAATTTTTAGCAGATGAGACCTTGCCTGCTGTTGCTGAAGAGCCTTTGCTGATGATAACTGTGTGTCTATTGATTTTGCCTGATGTGTGTGTGTTGTTATGGCCACTTTGTGTGCTTAAAACATTTCATGTGCTTTAAATTTTTCTATTGCTTTTTTCCAGTTTTGGAATCCTGTAGATACAAATGACTGATCTACACTTTTAGCAAGGGGACTTGTCTGATTTCTAAATGCTTTCATGCAATAGAAACAGAGTATACCTCTCACATCAGGGCAGTAGTGTAGCCATGTGTGGTTGTTGTACCATCTATCCTGGAAACTAAGTGTCTTGCTTGCAAGCTGCTGCTGAATGATACATGCTCCCTTAGGTTGATATGGCTTTTGATGCTCTGTCTGGCTGACCTGCTCTGAAACTCTGGCCTCACCCCAATTATGGCTGCTCTATAGAATGTACATGAAATTACACAAATCAAACTCAAAGTTGTTATCATAAAAAGCCACTTTACTTAGAAAGGTAATCTTTGCATGTAGGGCCCTTTGATTTCCTGCGATGCAGAAAAACTAGTAGTCCACCGATATATCGGCAAGGCCCATACTTTTATTTTGACGGGCGGCACTGCACATGAGAAGAGAAAGGCAAACGCCTGATCACATTCACACAGCTGCTCACTCAAATTCTCCGTCTTCAGTCTGATGTCAGTCGACTCGTATCTATCTAATACTTTGTTAGACAGAACTGGTAAACAAAGAAAGTAAATGGTATGCGAAAAAGTAAAGCGTCTGCTTTTATATTATTATTAACAGAAAAGGCAAACAATTACGCTAAAATATTTTCTAATCTGCCCTCAACATTCAGCAAATGTGCATCTATATATTTTTAAACAAATCTCTGAAATGAATATCTAATAAACATTTAATTTCACAAACCATGCAGATTAAATCGAATCCACCTGTGATATCTTGTGAAGTGTTCATTTATAGCCGGCACAAACATTTTATTACTGTGAGTGACGGTCGGTCCATGTGAAGTGAGTGAATGTGAACAGAATATCAGCTTCACTGGAGACGTGATTGAAAAACTTTAAATCCTTCATTAAAACATGCTTTACTATATCCAGTAACCAACTGTGTCATATTCATATTGTTTTCACTGTGCTGTATGTAAAATTAGCAGTACTTTGTCTTTATTTGAAATAATGTGATTACTAGTGCACACAAAATTACCAGATTACTGAGTGCCCTTTTACAGCATTTACTTTCTTTTTAAACAATTACTTTGTGAAAAACACTGTAATATGTTTACAGATTCAAGAAATTGCCATCTAAAGTATAAGCATGTTTATTTGAACATTTGTTTTCTAATTTATTAAATATTGATGAAAATAAATATAAAGTATATATATATATATATATATATAGGCCAACTGCCATCAAAAAGCCAATATCGGTCAAGCACTACAGTAAACGAAATGCAGTAAAGTGGAAATAATAAAAATGGAATCAGCCATTAAATGTAGAATTTCACAGAATCTGCCAAATTTGGAATAAAGAAAAAAAAAAAGGATTTCAAAGGGCTCTATGTACCTTATCATTATAAAGCTTCAGCGATAAACTATTTTTACATTTAAATATATATAATCATAACAACAACACAAATTAGCATTCTGTCATATTCCCATTACCTGTTTCTCACTTGGACCTAACTCTCCCTGTTCTGTGGTCTCTTCATCTCCTGTCTAGGAAATTAACCAATATTTGAGGACATGGAACTCATTTTACATTTAAATATATATAATCATAATAACTACACTGTAAAAAATAAGTGTAATTTTAACTGTAAAATTTTGTAAAAACGCTACGGAAAAAAACTGATAATAGGTTAACAGTAAGTTCCCGTACTATATACAGGGAAAAACTGTAAAAGATCTAACAAAGCATTTAATGTAAATTTACAGTAAAATTCTGTTAATTATACAGCTTTTAGAAGTAAAAAAAGAACAAATCAATGTATAATTTACAGTCTAAAACTGTTAACTGATATTCCCAGAATTCCCTGCGTGACACTCCACGTTTGAAAGTATTTTGTTTAAATAATCATGTTTTTAAATAGTTCTTGTTATCAGTTATGTACATTTGAGCTTTATGTTACATCTTCTGTTGCTTAATGAAAGTTTTTTGCATTATTTAAGTATCACGTGTGTTACCATGATGGTGTTTTGTGTTTCCATAAATGTGCACCTTCTATATGTTAATATATACTTCTGCTTGTGGTGAAGCTACTTGTGATGAGCTTTGATACTTCATGTGGCTTTCTCTTATACAGTACCATCTTTATTATTATGGTGGTTGTCAGTATTTTCAAGGTACAAAACAGATTTAATTTTGTGTGTTGTTGAATTTACTGGTTTATATTCACATTTTCTTGTTTGTAAATTACAGCTTTATATTGTAAAATTAACAGTTTTTGACGTAAATGTGTTTACAGTTTTCTGTATTTTTACAAAATTATTCTGGCAACCACAGCTGCCAAAAAGTTTTTGTAAAAACAACAAGAAATTTTTTACAGTGTAGTTAAATTAGTTGGACACAGTACCCATGTATTCTTTTATCCTACAAAAATTATGATTTTGTCATATTCCCATTACCTGTTTCTCACTTGGACCTAACTGTCCCTGTTCTGTGGTCTCTTCATGTCCTGTCATACATAAAATAAACCGTTTTAGGTGCATTAGCGCCACCTTTTGGACTGGAGTATTGCCCTCCTTATTAAATAAATGGCGCCATCAAAACCTTACGGCGAAATGACAATATCCTCCACACACTTGTTTTTACGGCGGCCTCCTGTATCTTTGCTAGTCGATTTTATTTAATCCAGTGACATGATGGGTTTTAACTTCTTTCAGGAGATTTTGGGTAAGTGCTAAACTGACAGACTTTGAGCGCACCGCCAATGGTGCGTGTGTGTGTGTAACCATAGCGACAAAACGATCAACTTTCGGAACCTAATTTCTTTTTTTTTTTTAAATCTAATTATGCATTTAAAAGTTGCAGAATGGATTAATTTGGAGACTCTGAAATCAGCAGAGATAGGCAGGCAATGCAAAACAAAATCTGACATTGGGAAATAGTGAGGGGGACAAAACTTAGATTTAATGGCTCCTACGCCCCTGGGCACATCCTTACAGTATCCGTATATGGTAACTAATAAGACACATTACTGTCCATACTAATGACATATCAATGGTAAATGTGTAGCACCAAGAAAAAATTTGCTATTATGTGGTAACAAACAAGACATACTGCACTTGGTATATATATATAATAATTGATGGATCATTCTTTGAAATTATGACCCTGGTGTCTTTCAAGAGTGAGAATTGGGGAATTTCTGCATCCATCACAAGCAGATTCTGTGTTTTAGTTAAATAATTTTGTTTTAGAGATGTTCAGCTAAATACAGTACATCCTCAACATTTATATAGTGTCTAATAATGTATTTGCTGTCCATCCTCAATCACGCAAATGGAAATGTGTAATTATTAAGTCTAAAGACAAACTGTATGCCATTCCACTTCCACACAATATTGAAAGAGACTAAAATCTGATTTTGGGGAACTACTTCTGCAGCTTTATACAGGTAGAGTAGGTAGACATCCAAAACGCCCCTTCTACTGCCACCGCGTCTGTAAAGTGACCGCTTTTGACCGCTAAGTGACGCTTTAACCACAAATTATCAAACAAGTGCATCAAAGCACATTTTTGCAAATAGACGTCAGTTTTTCCTCGCTGATGTGTTACATTTGACAGCTTCAGTCAAGGAAAATGAAAGAAAAACACTGTAGTTAAATATTTAATATTCACAGATGAAAGTTTGGTACTTATGAAGTTATGTGCATTTCTTAAGCTGCGTTCACACCAGATGTGAATAGAGCATCTGGCTCAAATGATTTCAATGTTAAGTCAATGCAAAGACGCCAATAGACAACCTGCGGTGCGAATTGAGCATTTTGACAAACGATTCGCGCGAGTTGAAAAATCTGAACTTTGGCAAAATTTCGCGCCGCAGACAGATGTGGTGACATGTGAAGCAGCACAACAGGGCATATATGTTATTTTTTTTACGATGAAAAGTCTAAATTAATTTCTCTCTGTCTGGTATAATGTGCAATGTGTGTAAAAATATTAATATTTATGTATATAATAATATTTATATTAACTTTTGTCATGACAGTCAGCTGGTTCTTTTGATGGCAGTGAGCCTGGGTCCCCTACAGAACCTGCTGCTGCTTCAGCTTCCACTGCTGGCCCTTCAACATCTGCTGCTGTACCCACAGGTGTGTACAGGCACTAATGACCATGTTTACATCCATATTACACTTAAAGTAAGCACTCATAGCCTCACACTGATGGTTTGTGAATGAGTTTAAACCTTTTCTGCCTTCTCATCGTACAAAATGTGTTATTTGATACAGCACCAACAAGAAGAAAGGAAAGAATTCATCAAATGTCAAATACATAAGTTAATTTATGAAAGCAGCACAGTTCTGCTTAATCTGGAATAAGATTAGTTTTTTAAGAGAGGCAGCAATCTCTGCAGGCAATGAAGCAGACTTTCTCTTCTTTCTCCTCTCCTTCACTTTGGCCCTCACTCTTCCCTCTTCCAAGCAGGATCATTTTTATTCCTGCATGTAAATAGTTGTAAATTTTCTTTGTATATAGTTTATATAGTTTTCGGTAGTCTTCATTTCATCGAGTGAAACAACTCTCTTACTCAGCAGCAGAGTCTAGGAGCAGCAACAACTTCTCCTCCGTGCTCAGAGCATTTAATAATCACTCCAATCCTGCTCACTGATACCAGAAACACTGCCGCCTTCACTCTGTGGATAAAGTATTTCAGTATGTTTGAAAGTTATGCTTAAAATTACAGGAGAGTTTCAAAGTGGCTTAGGCTATTGTATGTAAACTTGATTCCTTATTACATGCCAAACTAATAACATTGTAAGCATGAAACCTTTAATTGCTGCTTTCTGCTGTGCAAATTTTATTTGTGATGAAAATAACAGTACATTTTTTTTCAGTTATTTTATCTAAACGGATCAATGAATTTCTTAAAGATTTCAAGATCAGATAGCATGCTGATAATATAGTAGCACTGTAAGATTACATTTGTTTGAACGCATTATTGCTAAAGCGATTGAGTGTGAATGTGCTTTATCGGTTTAACTCTTGCTTTAACCCGAAAATAATCAGCAAAAGAAACAAACTCTTTCTCGCTCAACTCTTGCAGTCATTATAACCAGATCATGCTATAGCTTAATATGTTTAACATGAACTCTTGCTGAATATGCAGTTACATTACAGGCTGTTGGCATGAATTGTACTCGTGATGGAGGCTCTTGGAGAAACCACGACACTCAGTGTCAAGTTCTGATCTATTCCTTGTGCAATTCCCCACTTGAAAAGGACAATCCCTCCACATGAAGCTTTTAACTGGATTTCACTCAATAAACAGCCATGGGAACAGTTGTTTGTCTTTTATTTACCATTCCTTGATAGCAGTAAACAGGTGAAAAACCTCAAGAGAAATGACAAATACCAGTTATTATTGGAGTTGAAAGCCAAACTAAAGAATTCTTCACATTCACCTCAGATAAACGCAGTACTGTCATTACAAAATACAAGGTTTCCACTTTTAAGAAGTATTTTCATAGTAAAGAATTATTCTAAGGCATCATTGTAGCCACACAACTATATATCCTTTACAAAACAATCAATTGTCATTTTAATTTTCAGAACCTTCTTATCTTTTAACAAAGTATCTTTAGCCAAATAATTTTATTTTAGACTATACATTTTTAACTGAATTAAGAACTTTATTTATTTATTAAGATTTCTACAAAGTTGAAATTACTTTTATTAATTTCAAACACATTCTTTGTCAAACAATGAATTTGGTTACCCCACAAACGACATTGGAAGTTACAAATACCACTGCAAAAGTCCTATCAAAGTCAACAAGAGTTTGTGTTTTCCAGAGTACCATTAGCACTGCACTGCTTAAGGCAGTCTAGCCAAACATGGCCAATATGGCGCTTACCGGCTGTCCTTCACAGTATTGTGGAAGGCTTGGTCTTGCACAGTCACCTTGATGACAAAGATGGTTTCCTTGGTCTTGTGGTGCCTTAAATGCTCCTTTGAGTGTGGTCTAAAGACAACAAAGCCAGGTACTGGCACGCTCAGATTACCTGGAAGATTTGTTCCACCTGGTTCACCACTGATTGAAGGAGGAGGAGTTTCACCACTGAGGAGCTCGCAGGCAGTTTGTCAGCACACTTCCCACTCGATCTTCCCATGGGAACTGATGGAAAGATCGCAAATCAGCACCTGCTTACTGCCAGTCAGCTCAGAGTTTGGTCCTCAATTGGTAGCAAGACAACCAGGCGTCGAACATCTCTGTGCAGGACTGTGGTTTGGAAAGCTTTTTTCAGGACTTTGACCGATGGACGGTTTAGTGTAGGTTTTGTGACAGGAAGGCAGGAGCTTTGGACCACTTTGACGATCACGTCTCGAACAATGCCCTTAGCATCTGGATTGACTCTTACGACCCGTCCTAACTTGAATTGGCACCTCACTGCATTTTGGTCGCACAACCAGACAATATCTCCAACAGCAACATTGCGATGCGAAGTGTGCCATTTACTTCTCAAAAATAAGTTTGGGCTGGCAAGCTGGCTCCAAGACCTCCAGAACTTGTTGACCTGGTTCTGCATCTCTCGGAGTCTCTTGTAAGGGTAATTTGCAAAGTCAAATGTTCTGATCTCACAGATTGAAGAGGCTCGGCCCAGGAGAAGTGTGTTTGGTGACACATACTGCACACTTTCTTCATGGGTCTGCACCCTGGCATCTACTGGGCATTCGTTGGCAAGGTTTGCAGCAAGTTGTAGTGTTGTCTGAAGCTCGCTGTAGCTGAGGCCAGTGTTGTTGCCCAGGCTCTGCAGTGCCTTCTTGAGAATGCGGACAGCGGCTTCAGCAGCCCCATTGCGGTGAGGTGAGTCAGCAAGGTGAATTGTCCACTCCCATTTGGTACCTTTTTGAGCCGACATCTCTTCTATTGAAGTTCTATTCTGAGCATCCAGGAACTGGTACAGCTCTCTTAGGACAGGTTTGGCGCCGATGAAGTTTGTCCCCGGGTCGGACCAGATCTTTCTTGGGTGCCCTCTTTTTGCAGTAAAGCGTTGATAAGCCATAAAGAAGCTCTCTGTCGACATTGTGTTGACCAGGTCTGCATGAATTGCCCTGCTGGCCATACAACTGAAGACGACACCCCACACTTTCATGGAGACCCGTTTCTTGATGTCATCTTTGACAAGGTACGGTCCAAAGAGGTCGACTGTAGTGAACTCGAATGGAGCTGCAGCTGTGGTTCTTTCAGGAGGTAGGTCAGCCATTACCTGTTTGCACCTTCTTGCTCTTGACTTTTTGCAGAAAAGGCAGTTCTCCACTACATTTTGGGCAGTTTTCCTCCCTTGGATGACCCAGGCTTTCCTCCTCATTTTCAGCAAGGTTGCAGCCACACCTTCATGACCCTCATTGTGCGCCTCCCGTGCCACTAAAGTAGAGACCCATGCATTGAAAGGCAAAAGGGGAACTGCAGCGCCATCCTCCCTGAAGCCATGGATTCTCCCACCACAGACTAGTAGCCCAGATTCTGGCTGTCTGTACACAACCAAGCGGTCCGTAGTAGTAACTGGAAATGTTACCCCTTCTTGAGCAGCAAGATAGATGTCTCTTATTGCCTCTTGACGTTCTGTGACGGTGATAACTCCTTTTGTGGGAATCGCCTCCCACTGTGGGGTCTCAATGGACTTTGTTGCAGATGTAAACCTTTTGGCGGCTCTCCAGATAAAAGCAACTGTCTTGATTAGACACTTTAGACTACTAAAGCGCCTCTCATCTACTAGGTTTAGGACAGCTGCACCAGCAGGAAGTCGTCCCACAAGACTTGGAAGACTTTTCGCTTGAGCTCTGGTGAGTGCAGCCACAAACGACTTCTTTTGCATATTGTTAACGCTTTCTTGAGCTGTTACAGACACATCTTTTGATGACATAATTGGCCACTCGCTCTCTGGAAGATGTAGAAACTCTGGCCCTTGCTGCCACTCTGAATGCGCATCAAGTTCCTTTGGCCCAGCTCCTCGAGTGATAATGTCGGCTATGTTAAGTGGTCCAGGGATCCACCACCAGGCCTGTAGCTGTGTGCTCTCTTGGATCTCTCCAATTCTATTAGCGAAGAAAGCTTGAAATCAAAAGCTTTCACGCTGGATAGCTCCAAGAACAGTCTGACTGTCTAACAAATGGTACCACCTTTTTATCTGGATCTGGGTATGCTGTTCAAAGGACTTTTTCAGGCGACTTGCAAAAACTGCACCACAAAGTTCTGCTTTGACCGCATCCCCCTTCTGGTCTAGAGGTGTCAGCTTTGCTTTTGACTCCACTAGTCGAATTGTTAATTGTTTGTTGCAGTTCCACCGCAGGTAGAAGACAGCACCATAGGAGCTTTCACTACCATCTGAAAAAGTGACAGCCACTGGTTCAGTTGTTGCCTTTGGTGGAGTAAGGGCTCTTGGGAACATTACTTTGCTTAGCTGGACGTACTCCTCAAAAACTGTCATTACAAAATACAAGGTTTCCATTTTTAAGAAGTATTTTCATAGTAAAGAATTATTCTAAGGCATCATTGTAGCCACACAACTATATATCCTTTACAAAACAATCAATTGTCATTTTAATTTTCAGAACCTTCTTATCTTTTAACAAAGTATCTTTAGCCAAATAATTTTATTTTAGACTATACATTTTTAACTGAATTAAGAACTTTATTTATTTATTAAGATTTCTACAAAGTTGAAATTACTTTTATTAATTTCAAACACATTCTTTGTCAAACAATGAATTTGGTTACCCCACAAACGACATTGGAAGTTACAAATACCACTGCAAAAGTCCTATCAAAGTCAACAAGAGTTTGTGTTTTCCAGAGTACCATTAGCACTGCACTGCTTAAGGCAGTCTAGCCAAACATGGCCAATATGGCGCTTACCGGCTGTCCTTCACAGTATTGTGGAAGGCTTGGTCTTGCACAGTCACCTTGATGACAAAGATGGTTTCCTTGGTCTTGTGGTGCCTTAAATGCTCCTTTGAGTGTGGTCTAAAGACAACAAAGCCAGGTACTGGCACGCTCAGATTACCTGGAAGATTTGTTCCACCTGGTTCACCACTGATTGAAGGAGGAGGAGTTTCACCACTGAGGAGCTCGCAGGCAGTTTGTCAGCACACTTCCCACTCGATCTTCCCATGGGAACTGATGGAAAGATCGCAAATCAGCACCTGCTTACTGCCAGTCAGCTCAGAGTTTGGTCCTCAATTGGTAGCAAGACAACCAGGCGTCGAACATCTCTGTGCAGGACTGTGGTTTGGAAAGCTTTTTTCAGGACTTTGACCGATGGACGGTTTAGTGTAGGTTTTGTGACAGGAAGGCAGGAGCTTTGGACCACTTTGACGATCACGTCTCGAACAATGCCCTTAGCATCTGGATTGACTCTTACGACCCGTCCTAACTTGAATTGGCACCTCACTGCATTTTGGTCGCACAACCAGACAATATCTCCAACAGCAACATTGCGATGCGAAGTGTGCCATTTACTTCTCAAAAATAAGTTTGGGCTGGCAAGCTGGCTCCAAGACCTCCAGAACTTGTTGACCTGGTTCTGCATCTCTCGGAGTCTCTTGTAAGGGTAATTTGCAAAGTCAAATGTTCTGATCTCACAGATTGAAGAGGCTCGGCCCAGGAGAAGTGTGTTTGGTGACACATACTGCACACTTTCTTCATGGGTCTGCACCCTGGCATCTACTGGGCATTCGTTGGCAAGGTTTGCAGCAAGTTGTAGTGTTGTCTGAAGCTCGCTGTAGCTGAGGCCAGTGTTGTTGCCCAGGCTTTGCAGTGCCTTCTTGAGAATGCGGACAGCGGCTTCAGCAGCCCCATTGCGGTGAGGTGAGTCAGCAAGGTGAATTGTCCACTCCCATTTGGTACCTTTTTGAGCCGACATCTCTTCTATTGAAGTTCTATTCTGAGCATCCAGGAACTGGTACAGCTCTCTTAGGACAGGTTTGGCGCCGATGAAGTTTGTCCCCGGGTCGGACCAGATCTTTCTTGGGTGCCCTCTTTTTGCAGTAAAGCGTTGATAAGCCATAAAGAAGCTCTCTGTCGACATTGTGTTGACCAGGTCTGCATGAATTGCCCTGCTGGCCATACAACTGAAGACGACACCCCACACTTTCATGGAGACCCGTTTCTTGATGTCATCTTTGACAAGGTACGGTCCAAAGAGGTCGACTGTAGTGAACTCGAATGGAGCTGCAGCTGTGGTTCTTTCAGGAGGTAGGTCAGCCATTACCTGTTTGCACCTTCTTGCTCTTGACTTTTTGCAGAAAAGGCAGTTCTCCACTACATTTTGGGCAGTTTTCCTCCCTTGGATGACCCAGGCTTTCCTCCTCATTTTCAGCAAGGTTGCAGCCACACCTTCATGACCCTCATTGTGCGCCTCCCGTGCCACTAAAGTAGAGACCCATGCATTGAAAGGCAAAAGGGGAACTGCAGCGCCATCCTCCCTGAAGCCATGGATTCTCCCACCACAGACTAGTAGCCCAGATTCTGGCTGTCTGTACACAACCAAGCGGTCCGTAGTAGTAACTGGAAATGTTACCCCTTCTTGAGCAGCAAGATAGATGTCTCTTATTGCCTCTTGACGTTCTGTGACGGTGATAACTCCTTTTGTGGGAATCGCCTCCCACTGTGGGGTCTCAATGGACTTTGTTGCAGATGTAAACCTTTTGGCGGCTCTCCAGATAAAAGCAACTGTCTTGATTAGACACTTTAGACTACTAAAGCGCCTCTCATCTACTAGGTTTAGGACAGCTGCACCAGCAGGAAGTCGTCCCACAAGACTTGGAAGACTTTTCGCTTGAGCTCTGGTGAGTGCAGCCACAAACGACTTCTTTTGCATATTGTTAACGCTTTCTTGAGCTGTTACAGACACATCTTTTGATGACATAATTGGCCACTCGCTCTCTGGAAGATGTAGAAACTCTGGCCCTTGCTGCCACTCTGAATGCGCATCAAGTTCCTTTGGCCCAGCTCCTCGAGTGATAATGTCGGCTATGTTAAGTGGTCCAGGGATCCACCACCAGGCCTGTAGCTGTGTGCTCTCTTGGATCTCTCCAATTCTATTAGCGAAGAAAGCTTGAAATCAAAAGCTTTCACGCTGGATAGCTCCAAGAACAGTCTGACTGTCTAACAAATGGTACCACCTTTTTATCTGGATCTGGGTATGCTGTTCAAAGGACTTTTTCAGGCGACTTGCAAAAACTGCACCACAAAGTTCTGCTTTGACCGCATCCCCCTTCTGGTCTAGAGGTGTCAGCTTTGCTTTTGACTCCACTAGTCGAATTGTTAATTGTTTGTTGCAGTTCCACCGCAGGTAGAAGACAGCACCATAGGAGCTTTCACTACCATCTGAAAAAGTGACAGCCACTGGTTCAGTTGTTGCCTTTGGTGGAGTAAGGGCTCTTGGGAACATTACTTTGCTTAGCTGGACGTACTCCTCAAAAATTCCAATTGCATCTTTTCGGAGCTCATCCGACAGGGGAAGGTCCCATGTGTCCTTGACCATGCTGCACTTTGGTTTTGGCTTTAATGGTGTTGTAAGGCCAACTGGGTCATACAAGCCAGCAACTTGACTCAGCAGTTCACGTCTTGTCAGCGGGTCTGGTGTCTGTGCTCGTACTTTTTCTAGCAGCAGGTTTTGTCCAAGTCTCATCTTTTTCCTCCGCCTGGAGAAGTTGACCCTCACCATGACATGCAACATGTCTTCATCCACAATGTAGCCGAGACCGAGCGCCTTGTTCTCTTCCTCCTTAAGCTGGTTCGGCAGGACAACAATATTTGGTGATGCCTTTTCTCTTTCTCCTTTACTTTGGCCTGAGAAGACCCAAGGCTTCAATGCAAACCCTCCTGCTTTTAGAATCAGCTCCACATTCTTTGTAATGACTTTGAGCCTTTAACGGCAGTTATGGGATGTCAAGATGTCATCGAAATAGCTGTGCTCATGTGATACTTGACATTCCTCTGTGAGGTGGCTGAATTGAGGCAGGTTAGCAGTCTCCCTCATAGCAAGTTGTGCTATGCATCCTGCTGGCTTGTCCCCGATATTCACTCTGGTTATGGCATATTGTTCTAGCTCATCGTCCTCTGAATCACGCCACAAGAACCGGTGTAGATGGACTTCCCTCTCCTCGATCCACACAGAATTATACATCTTTCTGACATCTCCTAGAGCGGCGAAGGAACCTTGGCGGAACTTGAGGAGGACAGCTCGAATCGAGTTGAGAACGTCAGGACCTTTCATCAAAAGGTCATTAAGACTTTGGCCTTTGTACTTCTGACTGCTGTTCCAGACAAGTCTTACCGGAGTTGTAACAGAATGGGGGTTGGGTGCGATAAGATGACTAATATACCAGACAGGTCCATTCCAGTTGGTTAGATTCTCCTTGGTCAACTTCTTTGCAGCCCGGCGGTCAACCATTTCGTGGACTTGAGCTCCATAGGCTTTTTTCCACTGCGGTTCTTTGGCGAGCTGTCTCTCTGTTCTGAGGAAGGTTGCCTCCACTGCTTTTCTGTTGTTTGGCAATGTAGATGGGTCCATGAGCCAAGGATATCTTGCATGCCAGTGTGGACTATCACTGTGGTCATCAGCACCAACATAACTCAGGCCACCCCTTACAACTTCCAGCTCCCTTTCTTCAGCCAGAGTAATTTCTTTGCCACCAGGTTGACAACTGCCGCAGCGACATCCTCCACATTTTGGAGTGCAGGGGGCGCCAATGCTATCCCATCGCCACCACTCAATAAAATCCCGAGTGGTAATAGCAGAATAAGATGACTTGATGGTAGGTTTGGTGCAGATATGTTCTTCATACATCAATGCTGCTGTTCTCATAGACCTGGCGAAGTGCGCTCTGGACTGGTGTGCTGTAACTGTAACCTCTTCAAATAGACCAGGGTGTGTCCCTGCAATTGTCTTACCCATCACATAGGTGCGTATTTTCTGTGGGACCAGTCACCCTTCCTTATGGCTTATCAAAAGCTGTATCTGTCTTGGTCTCACCAGTTCATTTTGGGGGACATCTGGAAATAACTTTTGGAGTCTTTTGGCTGTCACCTGTTTATGGATATCTGCAATGCTGTCTAAACCATAGCAGAGGAGTTGGTGGGATCTGAAGTTGCCCTGCTCTGTGCGGATCCGGATCTTTAGGAGGTACCGTTTTGTGGTAACTTGAACTTTCATTCCTCCCACGCCGGGAGCGGAGGAGTCGGCGCCGGTCGCCAGGGGGCCGTAGCCTGCTGCCTCCGTAAAGGAATCCAGAGGGGGGGGGAGTAGAGCACAGTCTCGAGGGTAAATCATTCTCTTCTTGGGAAATCAGCGACACCTGCATTCTAAGGGGGCCTGGATGAACTTCTCCAGAGATTTATGGAGCTGTACAAAAACATGGACCATGTCAGTGCACTGCTAAATAAAATCCTTCAATGGCTAGCATAACAATAACAATAGCATAACAAGAACAATCTAACCTCACTCCTTACCTATCCAAAAACAGGAGAAAAGGGTAATGGCTGAATAGCCTACAAAAAAACAGAAACAAAAACAAAGAAGGAACTCACCCCCTACGGCTTCACATGTGGTTCACAAGCAAAAACTTAAACGTTGGGGTTCGAGTCATAAAGCTCTCCAAGCACATGTGGCTAACAGCACTCTGTTAAAGACTTAAGATCTAGCAGCATTTTCACTACCGCTTAACACACAGGAGCCAGCATGTCCAGTCAAAGACAGATAGAGCCACACAGAGATATATACATTATTATTATTTTTTTTTTAAAGATGGGGTTCATTATGTAAAGTGTATATGTAATTAGTTTATTTGTTAATCCTTAATTTTTAGTTTAAAGAGCAGAAATATCAAACCCCAGTGGTGTATACAAACACCTGCATTTAGTCCTGTCTGAACTTGTGCCTATAAAGTTACCGTCACCGCATAGTAACTAGAAAGAAAATATTAATTATTAATTGTTACAGGGAAACATCTACTGGATTTCACACAGTTTCTTTAAACTATTTAGAATAATGGCGCCATAACATTTAGCATTGTAATTTACGCTCACAGTTTGTGGTGATGTTGTCTGAGGACATGTGTCATTGTCTTCTGCAAATGTCTCCAGGTCATATCTGTGTAGAAACATTTTCAGAGGAAAATGTTCCTTAAAATGTGTTACTTTGATTTGTGAGCCCAGATGGCTTACCGCAAGAATCAATTTTATTGCAATATTGGTATTGACTACTTACTCTTCAGTTTCTGACACTGAAGCAGATGAGTCTTTCCTTGCAACTTTATCTTCAGCGAGGTCCACTACTGTGCTGCAAGTCCTTAATCAATAATTAAACTTCATTTACATTTATCTAAATAAATGTGAAGCATTCTGTATCAGTTTCTTAATTTTGTTAAAACATACCTTGTTAATTGCACAAGAACTTTTGTAACAGACCTTTACTTCAGGCTCTTCTGGTTCTAGATACTGTAAATAGCTTGCTGCAGAAGCACAATATAAGCCAAAGCTTTGTTGAGACTTCTCTCACTTTGAAGAAATTTCACGCTGAAGCCAGAATTTGGCTCTGGTATCTGAGTCAATGCCCGGATCCTTCCACATCTCATTATTTTAAAGCCTCATGTATTTTTTAGCGAAGGATAAGCACTGAACAGTTGTTCACTAAATTCGGTGTATGAAGAGCTGATATTATTGGGGAAAGTGATTTTCTGTTTTCTTAACCTAACACTTAGCAACACACTACAGTCTTCTGTTAAAGGTGCCATTTCAGACTTAAGGTCAGCTAGACAAAAACTATTATTTGACCAGGGTGCTTCATACATTCTGAAGGACTGAGTAGATGCCTTGCTGCTGGAAAAGTCTTGAAAGATTAGTCTGCACAAAATCTGTTCTGGAGGTTGATGGCTGAGGGAAATTAATGGAATTTTTATAACTGATGAGATTCATTTGTTCTCACTGGCAGATGAGAGGAAATAGACATTATTTGGCCTGTGTTCCCCTCACATGTGTTATGTTCAGTCGTTGCTGCAGTGTCAGGGATTGAGTGTCTGGCTGTTTAGTTATTCAGTAAAAGCTGAACAGACTCCTGGATAAATCAGACAGCTTGCAGATTTGTGTCACTTGTGCTGAAAAAAGAAAAACAAGAAAAAAAGAGAAAAAAGCTCTGACATTACTTTAGTAAATCAGATTACATTAACCTACAAGACATGTACAGATTTTTCATAAATATAATAAAAAGATTATTGTAAACAGAAGAACAGCAATTCACAACGGACTATGCATGTACAAAAAGACTGCCACAGAAGCACATTTTCACATGAATTTCTTCATGTGCTCAAGTTATTAATAGTTTCTAGTTTCTATAATTAATTGGCTAGCTATTGTCCAAACGCTAACAGTACCAACTGTTGCCAGCTAGATCATACTGTGCAAAAAAATAAAAATAAAATAAATATATGTATATATATATATATATATATATATATATATATATATATATATATATATATATATATATATAAATATATATATAGCAACTAGTAACAAGTAACATTTTTTTTTTTCAACTGGTTTTATTTGATCGAATTGTCCGAAAGAACCAACCGGCTAACTTGAGCACCTGCTCCTTTGCCCCTTAAGTGCCTTTTTGTCAAAGCAAAATTTCCTCGAAATTTGTTTTGTAATAACATACCCTTTTGTGAATGCCTGCCCACGGCCAATTATAATATTAGTACAATTTAATGTAATGTGAGAACATGCAGATATGTTGTTTATATTGCTGTGTGTAGCCTGTAGTGTAGAAGTAACACTAGCGTGCTGTTTGAGGGAGAAAAGTTTCACAGGCATCAAGGGGTCTGGTCTTTTTTATGTTATTTGACTAAACTTTTATTATATTACAGTACTTATTTATTTTTTAAAATGTTGAGTGCCTTAAAAATAATTATCACAACACTGGTAAGGATTATTCAGATTTTCTCATTCTCTGAATTATCATTATAAAAATAAAAACAATTCAGAAATGAATTATATAATTATATTTTAAATGTGACGCAAATATTTTTTTTCTACAATAGCAACAGTGTTTACAACAGCAAGACCACTTTAGCCTGTAAACTCAGTAATATCTCTCTGGAAATAAATGTAAAAATATCAATGTCAATAAAAAATGCATAATATACCTGACATCAAAGTGCAGTGTGAAGGAGATGAATAACAAATGTAGCCTGCCATTTGTTTACATTGCAAAGGTACTCAATTTTAGGCAATAACAACTACAACAGTGATTATAATATTAATCACTGTATTCCAGTGTAACAGTTTTTTATGTTTTGTATCAATATTTAAGGTGCAAGAGTAATGGTGATGGTTAAAATAATAGATTAATGCTTAAAACCCATCTCTTCCATCTTTATTTGACCCTCTAACTTTAACACTCACTATTCTAATTCTATTCTTAAAAAATATATAACTACCTTTCTGATCTTTTTGTATTCTATTTTCTTTTCATTTATTATGCAATTGTATGTGTGTTTGTGTGTGTGTAAAGACCTCTAACACTAGCTTGCTCTATTCTTTTTTTTATTCTATCTGTTTTTTTTTATTTATTATATTATTTAAAATCCCATGCTACGTGTACTGTGTTAACCTACCTGAGACTTGTTATAGCACTTATATATCATTGCTCTTTTTGTTGTTTTTGATTGCTTCCACTGTCTTCATCTGTAAGTCGCTTTGGATAAAAGCGTCTGCTAAATGAATAAATGTAAATGTAATGCTGAAATAGTAAATTGAGCCTTGTTCCTAGATGGAAAGAGAGTGGAATGTAATAGATCAGATGAGTAGATGGAGATAGAGGAAGAAAAAGAGGGAAATGTAGAGGCACAAGTGTCTGTGTAAATATTGTCACACTAACAGTTATCTGAAGTTTTGATTGATTGTAATCCATTACATACCTTTATTTAAAGTTATGAGTTTATCAAGATTTTTTTTTCTGACAGTTTAACTCTTCTTAATGTGAGAGTTAAAGGAAAGTACAGAGTACAGTGAAGACAGTGAAGACAATGCTGTGCTATTTTACATTTAATTCATAATTTCTGTACCTGGACACCTGCAAACTTTAACATTGTGTAAATAGCACAAATAAATAAATAGAACAAACATACAAATTAAACAATTTCAAACAGTTCACTTTTTTCTTTTAGATGTCCATGTCCATTTTACACTAAGCAATCAGTAGCGACTGAATTCAGTTCAGCTGAATGGGAATGGGGTTTGAGTGTAGTTATATGTATAGCTTGTGGGGGTTGAAAAATAAAGGTGTGACTCTCTTGCTCTTTCATATGGACAGTGTCTGATGAGTGTTTTAAACTTGCAGAGCAAGTTTAGTGTCTCGATTGGTTCGACTATTGCAATTTTTGACTATTGCAATTTAACAAAAATCTAAACAAATTAGAATACTTCATAAAACCAACAAAACAAAACATTTAGTGAATTTTTGGCCTTTCTGGAAAGTAAAATAATTGGTCTAAATAATGGGAGTGAAATTATGTAGTGCCTCATGTTTTACCAAAATAATGAAAGTAATTTATGAAACAAGCAACAATTACTTAATTGGTGTACAGACAGATATCTTTTCCCCAAGTAGTTATCGGTCAAAATAAAGGACAGGTAACAAATAACAAAGTAGCCTATGTGCATGTTTTATTCTGTTTTATTTGTTCTCAGAAACTAACATAACAAGTAGGCTACTCATTTTTCATCTGTGAATATTAAATATTTTAACCACAGTGTTTTTCTTTCATTTTCTGTCAACTGCAACCATCAAATGTCGGCGAAGCAAAGATGACATCTATTGCCGAAAATGTGCTTTGATGCGTTTGTGGTTTACGCGCCACTCAGCAGTCAAAAGCTGCAAATGCACCTTACAGACGTGGCAGCAGCGGCACTCATGGCGGTACAAAGCACACTCTGGTTGGCCACCTACTATATATATAATTTGCTAAATAATGTTCTGATATTCCAACCAATAAATAACCATCGATTCAACATTGAAATTTGATTGACGAAACAATACTGACCTTTACAACCAAAAATCAACGTCTGCTTGCAATCTGGGTCAGTTTTCTCTGATTCATCAACCCAGTTTCACTGATGATCCAGAACCAACAGTAAACCCAGGATAGAGCGGCTGGGTGAATGTGGTCTGGACTGTGTGGATGAGGCTCATTGTGTTTCTGGAGACGCTGTAGAAGGACAGAGTTCCTGCTCTGTGATCCACATACACAACTATTCCCCTGATGATGGACTTATGTTATGGTGTACAGTATTGTTCAAAATAATAGCAGTACAATGTGACTAACCAGAATAATCAAGGTTTTTCGTATATTTTTTTATTGCTACGTGGCAAACAAGTTACCAGTAGGTTCAGTAGATTCTCAGAAAACAAACAAGACCCAGCATTCATGATATGCACGCTCTTAAGGCTGTGCAATTGGGCAATTAGTTGAATTAGTTGAAAGGGGTGTGTTCAAAAAAATAGCAGTGTGGCATTCAATCACTGAGGTCATCAATTTTGTGAAGAAACAGGTGTGAATCAGGTGGCCCCTATTTAAGGATGAAGCCAACACTTGTTGAACATGCATTTGAAAGCTGAGGAAAATGGGTCGTTCAAGACATTGTTCAGAAGAACAGCGTACTTTGATTAAAAAGTTGATTAGAGAGGGGAAAACCTATAAAGAGGTGCAAAAAATGATAGGCTGTTCAGCTAAAATGATCTCCAATGCCTTAAAATGGAGAGCAAAACCAAGAGACGTGGAAGAAAACGGAAGACAACCATCAAAATGGATAGAAGAATAACCAGAATGTCAAAGGCTCAGCCAATGATCACCTCCAGGATGATCAAAGACAGTCTGGAGTTACCTGTAAGTACTGTGACAGTTAGAAGACGTCTGTGTGAAGCTAATCTATTTTCAAGAATCCCCCGCAAAGTCCCTCTGTTAAAAAAAAGGCATGTGCAGAAGAGGTTACAATTTGCCAAAGAACACATCAACTGGCCTAAAGAGGAATGGAGGAACATTTTGTGGACTGATGAGAGTAAAATTGTTCTTTTTAGGTCCAAGGGCCACAGGCAGTTTGTGAGACGACCCCCAAACTCTGAATTCAAGCCACAGTACACAGTGAAGACAGTGAAGCATGGAGGTGCAAGCATCATGATATGGGCATGTTTCTCCTACTATGGTGTTGGGCCTATTTATCGCATACCAGGGATCATGGATCAGTTTGCATATGTTAAAATACTTGAAGAGGTCATGTTGCCCTATGCTGAAGAGGACATGCCCTTGAAATGGTTGTTTCAACAAGACAATGACCCAAAACACACTAGTAAACGGGCAAAGTCTTGGTTCCAAACCAACAAAATTAATGTTATGGAGTGGCCAGCCCAATCTCCAGACCTTAATCCAATTGAGAACTTGTGGGGTGATATCAAAAATGCTGTTTCTGAAGCAAAACCAAGAAATGTGAATGAATTGTGGAATGTTGTTAAAGAATCATGGAGTGGAATAACAGCTGAGAGGTGCCACAAGTTGGTTGACTCCATGCCACACAGATGTCAAGCAGTTTTAAAAAACTGTGGTCATACAACTAAATATTAGTTTAGTGATTCACAGGATTGCTAAATCCCAGAAAAAAAAAATGTTTGTACAAAATAGTTTTGAGTTTGTACAGTCAAAGGTAGACACTGCTATTTTTTTGAACACACCCCTTTCCACTAATTGCCCAATTGCACAGCCTTAAGAGCGTGCATATCATGAATGCTGGGTCTTGTTTGTTTTCTGACAATCTACTGAACCTACTGGTAACTTGTTTGCCACGTAGCAATAAAAAATATACTAAAAACCTTGATTATTCTGGTTAGTCACATTGTACTGCTATTATTTTGAACAATACTGTATGAATGAGTAACTGCAGGAACATACAAGGTGTTAGGTATGATATCAGTCTGCATTGTTCATGGTGGGGTGGGACCCTTTGTGTTGGCCAGAAGGCTGTATTGACAGCTCTCAGGGATCCCTGCTCCACCTGTGAATATAATAGAGGTTTATGACACTGAACTGCATGACCAGCTGGACAAGGTAAGATATAGATTTGAAAGTTATACTGTTTTTGGTCTTTAAGATGTCAAAAGTTGAATCTGTAATGTAATTAACACCTTAAACTCAAGGGCAAAATTGCCTCTTTGTATGAGACAGGGGTAGCTGCAGCCTGGAGCAATGGGTGTGCCAAAAGGTTTCTCATTGGTGAAAGGAGTTTTACTGTGCTGGCCAATCAGCAGTAAACATTTATGTAATTTCCTTAGACAAGGTGGCGGCGATAAGACGTGATGTAATTCATTGTTTATACGTTTATCTATACTTTATATACCACAAATATGTATATTAAGATAAGTTTGTTACAATACGATCATAATTTTTACTTTGCATTATATCTTGCAGCTTTAGTAATTAGTTTATTGTTGTTGACAGAGATATGTACAGTGAGACAAAACGATGACCGCATCGACGGCGAATCCTTCAGAGATGATAGTTTATATCTGCGTCCTTTTTGTACAAGAGAGTACAGAATACATCCTGTAAGTATAATAATTATTACCACCTCTGCTATTACAACTGTACTATGATCAATTCAGAATCTGAAGACGATTAGACAAAATAAAAAACCTCTAATTTAGAGTTAGTTTCTACCTTTCTGCCAGGTGTCCAACTAATGCAGAGTATATTCAAGCTGCCAACACACTGATGTGAAGAACGCTTTCCAGAGAAATATAGAAAGAAATGACTGTGTAAGTTACAGTGTTTTTAAAACATTGATTTATCTCTACCAACATAATCACACACAATATTGTAGTAACAAGATGTTGTAATCTTTATTTGCTGGAAAATGACAATCAGTCAAGTTTTCACTGCCTGACCATCATCTTAATGTTTATGCAGTTTTTATATCTAAAGCACCTTGTTCAGTTAGTATTTAAATGTATTTCATATCTGTCATGGTCTAAGCATGATCGGTTTCTGTTGTTCTGATGAAGGAAACTTTTGTTGGGGAGGATTCAATGTCTGTTTAGAATCATGTGAATGTGTTATAAAGTGAAACACATCCAGACACATGGACTGTCAAAGACCACACGACAGGAACATGCTCCTGGAGACGCTGAGAAAGCACGGAAGGAATCTCTGTGGAGGATGTACTCAAAAAATACACCTACTTCAGGACACCTGCTGGAGTGAGTATATTAAAGAAAAAAAACTCATCAACTGTAAAATATCTTGTTTTGTTTTATTCTTCTGTAACTTTTTAGCCCATCTGTTAAAAATTTAAAGCAATAGTTTTAGAAAGCAATGTACAATTTATCAGTGTATACAAGAAGATGAAATGCATGGTATATTGTGAACCTTATACATAGCATCTGATTGTTTCTGCAGTTCTGCAGTGTATGTAGCTACACTGTCTGAGCCAAAGAGGATGCAACAGAATCTGATGAATCTGAAAAGTGTTTTCTTTTTTTTCTCTTTATTATTATTATTGTTGTTGTTGTTTTTATTTATTTATTTTATGAAAGGGGGACCCGGCTACACCTTTCCTAGCATACACCTGATGGATACTGACTGTAAAATGACAATCATAGGAGGAGCGCTCAGTGTGGTGACAGAAGATGGAGATGTGTGTCTGTGCACCAGCCTTGATAAAGCTTCATAACAGCCTTCTGGATGTATTCTGTTTTCAACATTGCATATCCACCACACCTGAGAAAGACACTGACTTTCCTTCAGAGGCACACTGTCAACATTAGAAGATGGCGACAAGCACTGTTAGTAACTTTACTCTGAATGATTAGCCTCTTGTATTAGATCCTCATGCCTTGACTGTACCATTGCCCAAAGTGCACTCAAGGACATTGACTCTTGTGAAGTTAACCCAACATGTTGGAGTGGTACATGCACATTAACCAAATAGCTTGCTCTATTCTTTTTCTATTCTATCTGTTTTCTTTTTATTTATTATATTATTTAAAAGCCCTTGCTACGTGTACTGTGTTAAGCTAACTGAGACTTGTTATAGCTCTTATATATCATTGCTCTTTTTGTTGTTTTTGATTGCTTCCACTCTGTCCTCATTTGTAAGTCAATTTGAATAAAAGCGTCTGCTAAATGAATAAATGTAAATATTAGTATAACCTGTGGTATAGATGAGTGCCAGTCAACTTTTTTGTGATTCCATTCTTTTAGAAACCATGCACAGGAAGCATATGTACTTTTGTTACTCAGTGAAGAGTCAGTAGTACAGTTGTATTATAATATAATGGAGAAGGGTCTGGCTGCAGACTTACACTCTCAGACACTTGCGCTTCTTTTTTTATTGGATATTTTATTCTACTTATTAGTTAATTATTTTTTGAATCTCTCAACATTTGTTTTTCTCTTGTGTAGGTGTGGTTGACAGGAAGTCTGTCAGTCCAGATGTGAGGAAGACACACGGAGTGGAGCTGGAGCTCAGCAGATGTGATGGATGTAGATACTGGTCTTGGAAAGAAGGGCATCTTCACAGCTTTCTATTCAGACAAACAGTTTGCTGGATTCTGTTCTATGGACTGCTACTACAGAATGGATGAATGAGTGGTTTATCTATCTATCTATTTATCTATCTATCTATCTATCATTTTACTTGAATTGGTGACTGAAACTGAAAGCTATATAAATGTTTTAGTGGATAAAGCTGTGTGCAATAACCCGGTCGTGCATGGCCATGTAAACACTGGCAAAATCCCGGATATGCTCATATCCCGGTTTTTACCTGGGGTACCCCTTTTCTAACCCGAATATTTGGTCTTGTAAACGCGTTTCGGCATATCCCCATCAAAATGTGTGTTCTGCGCATGTTCTATTCGCAAGGAATCTTGGTCTTTTGAGTAGAGACGGCACATAAAAAAAACCTGCGTGCAGTATAGCGGAAAGTAAACAAGTTCGTACATCCAGACGCTAACTGTGCGTCGCCGTTTACGTCGGGATATTGGCGACTGATTACACATTCCATTTATACAGGAGTAACTCTCTCTGCTCACGCATGTAAACGGGTTATCCCGAATGTTTCAGAAACCGGAATAGTGACCTTAACCTGACCATAAACCGAATTTTAACAGCTTGTAAATGTAGTCACTTAAAACAAGGTTACTAAACTCTTCAGACTAATTTTTTAATTTATTAGTTTTTTAATTTTTACTAATTTTTCTTTATCAGGCAAAACCTAGTTTTCTAGTGTAACACTTTACAATAAAGTTTCATTTGTTGACTGATTTATTAACTAACATTAACTATGAGCAATGCATTCGATACGGTATTTATTAAACTTTGTTAGTTAATAAAAATACAGCTGTACGTTGTTTGTTCTTGTTAGTTCACTAATGTTAACAAATACTGCTGACTTTAAATGAGTTTAACTTAAGAACAGCAAGTGCGACTAACCGTGTTAAGAGACGTTTGTATTCTCAAAAATAATTGTAATCTGTTTTTGATTATTGATAAACTAAGACCTAAATGTGCGGTGGTGATTACGTCAGTAAGCCCTTTTAAAGGTACTTTCGAAAGTAATTTAAAATAATATTATTTACATCATTAACGCTGTTTTTACATTGGATGAATTTTAATTGGTTTTATAGGATTATGTGTTTAATTTATCACTTTCTATTAATCTATAGGCCAATAGCGATTAAGAGTATGGCTCGACTTTAGGTGGAACAGCCAGTTTTCGCTAAACCTTTTGCCACGCCCCCTACCTTTCTTTCCACCAACGAGAAACCTTTTGTCACGCCCACCTTTGGCCACGCCCATTGCTCCAGGCTGCAGTTACCCCTACTTGACTAGATGAAACCATAGGAGACGGAGACGCATTTGGCCACACCCTGTCTCCTGCTAATTTGTTTCCCAAGATAAGGTGTACACCCTCAATTGGTAAAGCAGGACGCAAACCCACTACTACTTCCCCAGTCACTAAATCAGAGTGAAGCTTAACCTAATGAAGAGGAACTGTTAATGTATTTAAGCCCATACCTCGAACTAAAACACTATTACCAGTTTCAGATTGCACTGAAAACGGCAAAATGGGCTCTAAAATGAAAGAATCCATAGCTCCTGTGTCACGTATAATTCTGACAGGAACTTCAACTCCATCTGACAATGACACTCGACCTTCTGTAATAAAATGAGCATAAGTGGACAAATAATCATTAAACAGTTTATTCTCAGACTCCGCACCACTTGAATTAAAAGAATTTGCAACTGCAGCAGGCTTAAAATTATTTACATCAATCTGTTTATTTTTCTCTTTAAGTATAGGGCAGTCCCCTTTCCAATGGCCTTTTCCCCGACAGTAATTACAGATTTTAGACGGATCAAACTTCCCTGAAGAAAAGTAACCACCCTGAGAACCAGCATATGTAATGCGATTCGCAGCAACTTCACGTGTTCTCCAATCAGCAGCAGTGTTTTTATGAGTGAGCACAAAGTCATCAGCCAACAATGCTGCCACCTCAGGAGACTCAATTTTGTGCTCACTAATATACATCGCAATTGGACCAGAAACAGAAAGTTTAAACTGTTCAACTATAATCAATTCAAGCAGTTCCTCAAATGTTTTGGCCTTAAGCGACGCACACCAACGAGTAACATGTCGTCTTAAATCTTGCACAAACTCCAAATGAGTCTGTCCCTGCTCCTTTTACAAGACCTAAAACGTTGTCGATATATTTCTGGTACACACTCATATGCTTTCAAAACCGCAAATTTAACTGTTTCATAATCTCTACAGTCATCTGTACGCAAAGCAGCAAAAGCTAACTGCGACTTACCAACCAATACATTCTGATGTAACAGAACACAATCTGTTTTAGACCAACCTTGTAACACAGCAACACGTTCAAGCATAGTAAAAAAAAAACATCTGGATCAACCTCATTAAACTTAGGAACAAGTTTTAAGCTTTGATTCAGTGGAAACTTCTCACTCTCACCAACAGTTGACCCAACGTCACCAACTTTACCTTCTTCAATGAGCTTCCATCTTTGCTTTATCTAATTCCATTTTATCACGCTTCGACTTCTGCTTTATTTTCTCATGTTCCATTTGTAACAATAATAACTCTTTTTGCTGGTCAAAAGTTAAAGCAGACTGTGTAGTCAAACTTTTTACGTGCTGGTCACTTTCACTCATTTCAGCTGTCAGAACTTTCTTATCAACCAGTTTATTTTTCAACTCAGCGATAAGAGAATAAAAGAAAGTGTGTGACTTAGTATTAAAACTAAGTTTTACTTCATAATATTAAGCGATTTTCAAAAGTTGTTCTTTTGTACACTTATTTAACAACACGTGCGACGGCGATTCAACAAATTGGTCAATATCAGCCATAAGCAAATAAACCACAGACTGAAAGTATTCAAATGTGCAATCAAATACTTGGAAGTTAACCCACTATCTAACTCTTAAAAATCTTCCTACCTAACTAAAACCTAATCTTCATGTGGATACTGGGGGGGGGGGAAATTAAGCACACAAGCCCAGTGGGTGGAACTGCAACTGGTTAAACCAGCGACAATTCTCAACACCATGGAAATGCTCCCGAGACAACCGCTACTACCCGCGTTCACCACAACACTACAAAAATAACAAAACTCGATATGTTTCAAAGGAAACACACGCTAAACCTAACAGGGATAAATTCCAAGTCAAAACAAACACTATTGCACAAAGGAAACTTACCAGTCGGAGGATTCAAACGACGACCAAACAACTGCACCAAATGCTTTCAGATGTCCCAAAGCACCTATTGTGACGTAATTATTCAAATTGGGATCCCCCAAACGTCACAACCAAAAAATAATGTCTAATCCCCTTTAAAGGAATAGGAAACAACAAGACAATCCAAATAATCAAACATATTCAAATAAGGCATAGAATTAGCCTAAGAACAGACGAGCCCCCATTTGTTACGCCTTGTGACTCAAAAAAGGGGACACAACAAAAACTGGGACATAAGAGAGCCAATTCGTAAAGAAACTTTTTATTTAGATAAGACAAATATACAAAAACTAAGTACGGTAGTGTTCAAAAGTCAGCAATAGCGTCCTAAGGGTATGTGTGAGAATGTAATGTGCTGTGGTCTCGTGATGTATGCAAAAAGAACCATTATCAAACCATAACAAAAAGCAATCAAGTTGGCCGCCCGCGCCTTCTGCCATCGAGCTTGCTTCAGAGGCAAGGGAGATTGGGCACAAGTGCAAGGTTGGACTTTAATATTACACACAAGTTTACTTCATTTGCCTGTCAGTTCCTGGTTCTGTCAGTAGAGTCAAATGTGTTATTTGCGATGATTAAATGTGATGCTTATGTATGTTAACCTGCTTGTGAACTCCGAATCTTGATTTCATTTAAGATTTCTGAGCAACGTTGATGCTTTGATGTAGCCTACACTAACCAGTGTAACGGATATGCAGGTCATCGATTCATGGGTTCTGAACTAATGAATCACGGTTTGTTGAATCTAAAACAATGCAAATCTAACACTTGTAGATTTTGAATTCAGGCATATAAAATGTAACCTTTTTACACTAAATGCCTGGCCTGGCGCCAGCCTGGCTGGATTTAAATTATTTACGACAAGAAATTCCGGAGTCACGTGAGCGAGCCTCAAAGGAGACACGAAACCCCCACCCACATTCCAACACACACACAAAAAGAAACCTTTCTTAAAGTTCCTTACCTTCGTCATTTTATTAATAATATGTATTGTGAATATGTTTGTGCGTACAATTGTTAATCCTTGTTATTCGAGGATTATAATTTTACTAGCTTATAAATTGGAAATGTTTCTCCTCATTTTAACTTTCTCAAATAGAGTCATGTTTCTGTAACCCCAGTCCTGACCAGGTCGTAAAACTTTATGATCCCACTGGGAAACAGGACAGGAAAGCTAACTCTTACAAAAAGAATGGTAAAATGTACTCAGATGAAGTCTAAATGTATTATTATTGTTTTTGTTGGTGCATTGGATGTTTCCCATATAAATTGGGACTATCTGCAATTTATTAGCGTGTGTTAATCTTTAAATGTGTGTAATTCTGCATTTGAATGTAACTTCATGTTTTGATCATTTATATATGTCACTTTTGGTGTCTGTTTAATCGTCATGCTTTGACAAACTCATTTATTTAAAGCAAATTAATGAAAAATGTATTTAATCTTGAATTACGAACTTGCTAGAATATCACTGCTGAGATCTGACAAGCCTAAGTTATTAGGGTGGATGTTTCCACAGAGACAAAGGAACTTTTTCCCGCTTCAGATCGCGGACGTTCATTGGTTGTTCACGCGAACAGAGGCGTGAACCATCTCAAGCCATAAGAGCTGACCGAACAAGGTCTGCCTCGCTCTTCCTTCTCTGACACGCTGCTAACCTGCTGCGACCCTCGTCGCTCTCGCTCGTGCCTCTGCCTTTGGCCGCGCTCATATCGCCGTCCCCCTCAGCACAGGGACTGAGAGAAGGAGCCATTCTCATGGCTCCTCCGGAAGCTTTCGTTTTCGTTGTTTTCTTTTCTTTTCTTTACTAAGTTTATTCAACTATTCGCCTCCCCACACAAGGAAGACGAATTCTGGAACACTGCCTTGTTAAACCTTTCAAATACCGCGCGATCCCGCAGCAGCCCGGAAGATGAATGAACACCCCTTGCCACAAAGGACCACGCTGCTCCACGCTCACGCCAAGCTCCAGCGCAGCTCACAGGCGCGCACACTGGACACTTTGCAAGTATCATTTTTCTATGGAGATTTAAATGCTGCTTTAAAGTTGGTCTATGATTTGATTTGTGTTGGCTGAGAAGGGTTACTGTCTGTGATTTTCATACCTGAGCTCATTCTGTGATCTCATTCATTCTCTCTCTCTCTCTCTCTCTCTCGCTCTCTCTCTCTCTTATTTGGATTCCGTTATGTTTTGTACAAAGTTTCCTGTCTGTAGTGTCGTACGCGTATTTACCCTGTGTGATTTGTAGTTTGATGTATTATTAGTTCAATTATTAAAACCCCATATATTCATGATTGCCTTTGCCTCCACCCCGCTCACATTACAAGTCACTGAGATGTCTGATCTAGCTACAAGCTTTATTTTGAGAAACTAAATTTATCATAATGATAGGATAATGTTTTCATGGCCGGAGAATATTTTTCCTTGAATTATAAGAAGTGATAACTTTATTGAAAATTGATAAGTTAATCTTACGGCCGTTTGCTGGACAAACCACTGTTTGATTTGCAGTAATTTAGAAAGAGATATCACTATAATTGATATGAAGAATGGAATATTGACATATTAATGAGTAAGTTACAGTGCCCTGTGATATTTATTGATGAATGCAATTGAGCTATTTTTCATAATCAATAAAATTTAGTGTAACTGTCATATGAGATATATATTAATCATATTCCTGATTAATTATTCAAATTCCCTATATATCATTTGAGGTCATTATTATGTACAACCCAGTGCGGCTACACCAGCTTTTGGTCATGTTTGTCCCAGGTATGTTTTATATTCACATTTGTCATGTTCTGTTTAAAAATACATAAGCCAAATTGAGTGATAGCATTAACACATGCTATATGCTCACACGTGCTAAACAGAGTAACAGCGCCATTTTAGGTTTGAGTTGTTCTTTTTCTTTATTTCAATTACACAAAAATATGCTAAATGATGGTTACTTAAGATTATGGTTTCTCTGTATTTATGTGAAGTGATGAGAACGGAGACATTTTTTTAATTTTATTTCTTTAATGTGTGTTTTATTTCGAATTTTATTCCACTATATGTTCATGATCACTCTGTAAAAATGTAAATCCAGCAGAGTCTCACATCTCTCACTGCTGATTTCTGAGCAACGTTGATGCTTTGATGTATATGGGGATAGAATTGTTGCAATATTCCAAATAAATAGATTATGATCCACAAATAAATGTAAAGCAATTCACAAAAAAATATCGTATCCACAAATGAATAGAATGATATCCACAAATATATTTTAGGAGTTTAACAAAAAATAATTAAATTCACAAATATATAAAAAATAGATTTGCCAGGAAAAAACATATTCACAAATATGTTTTTATGTCACAAGCACAATTCTGCCTGCATTCATTTGTGAATCGCTTTCTGTGCATTTGTGAATTGCTTTCTGCGCATTTGTCGATCACCTTACGCATTTGTGGATTTTGACACAATTCTAGCGTCACCACTGCAGAAAAATCCACAAATAGGTCGACTCCACCCACCGTCTACTTAACCCAATCAGACAACACCCGTGTTGCACTGACCAATCGCAGCACGCTCTCTCTCCAACCAATAACGTTTTGCCTAACAACCAGGGCGGGAACAGACACATGAACGCGAGTCACTCGCTACAGTCTCTTCAACATGGCCGATCAAGAGGAGTAAAGACAGGTGAGTGATGCTAATTGAACACAGTAATTAACTGAAGTTTTACCAGGTTCTTGATATGTCATCATTTGTCATAAATAGTGAGGTAGTTTGACAATTTACACCATGATTGAATAAGTAATTATTTGCTACCAAGCACCATTTCGAAGACTGTCGCATTTGTCGGCCACATACATCAAGGGTGTCTTAATTCTAAAATGGACCATTATTCATTGTGAGGTGTAAATTGTTGTAATTTCTTTACTTTTGAATCTAACGTTAATGATTCAAACGAGGCAACTGCTATGACGTATTGTGGCCTACAAAATGCGACCTCCTTTTTTTTTACACTTAGAATTACTGAATTAGTTTATTAGATTAAATAAACTATTACTTAAACAATATTGAGTGCAAGATGAAGAATAGTTGTGTGAAGTTGCGGGTAGATTCGATGTGCGCCTGTAGTAGGGTTGCCAACTGCCCTAATTATACAGACATACGTTTGGGGTAAGATCTTCCACTGCATATTACATGAGACTCGGTTTTCCCGTAATGAATCAGAAAAATGACCCCTTGTCCCTGTTAAACAGGCAAAACGATCGAAGGGGATTCCCCCTATTGTCACCCCCCGCAGTGGCATCGTCTCAGATACTACGAGTATGTGTGAACTGAGGGGCATATGCTGTTGTTATATACGTTACCTGTAATGCATGACATGACCACAGCCTGTTCATAGATTTATTGTAATTTATTATAAAGCACATTTGAGGAAAAAGTGGTATGTCGTCTAGGTTACTATGATTGGAAGTATTAATAACATGTATTTAGTTACCACTTATAGTACAACTGAACTTCTTGTACTACAAGTGGTAACTAAATACATTTTTGTTTTAAATAGAGATAGTATATTAAAAGCACATTTTAGTTTATGGTGTCTCAAAAGAGCACAGTTGAGTACACTTAGATGTTCTTAAGATTATATTTTTTATGAATACATTGCAAATCAAATTAGCAATAATCATTGTTTTAATATGTATTATAAATGGTTTAATTACAATATAAATCCTGTAAAAAGTATTTTTCAAACTTTTCATTCTAAGACTCATTGCAGTTTGACAGTTTTAATGCATACAACCTTCCATAAAATGTTAAGAGTTGTTTGTATGCATCTTCTGATTATTTTTCCACACAGTTACTACAGACCAGCTACAAAAGCTTACATCATTTTGGACTGGATGGAAGAATCTCCAGGTAAATGTTTGGAATGGAAGATACTTCAAGGCTTCTACCTGCAGCAGGACCCTGATGATACCAGCTGAAATAACCACAATGGATAACTTTGCATCTACATTGCAAGCTTGTGCAAACACATCCTCCACTGGATTTGGACTCATTTAATTCTGGACACTGGTTCTATGTACATTTCTTTTTATGTACAAGTAATAATAATAAAAAAAAGTACTTCAAGAACATTTTAAGATAAATGTAATTATTTTTCAGAGTCTGTCTTTATTTTACATGTCTTAAAAGGTTGTTTCCACAAGTTTTACTTAATATACAACTATATATACACATTTCCAACCTTGCTGTCAAAATTAGAGCAGCAGAAATAAACCTTCAAATATCCCTTTCTTCGATCAAAGTCTGTACATATGTGAGAGTCTTGAGGTATACATCTACTCCAAATGAATCACACACTTGCAGTGGGTCAGTTTGTGAGTTGTGGCCTGTGAATTAAAGGCACGTTGACTGCAAAGTGAACATGGTCAGCATCTCCACCATCTTGTTCAACTGCCATTGAGTCTGAATACTCCGTCTAAAGGTAAACAAATAAATCATTTTAAATCTGGGGGGTTAAACTAACAGAGCAAAACCAATAAAGCATTGTAAGAGGAAATAATTACCTCAGGGTTAATTATTGGATTCTGTCTCTGGCCAAACACATTCTCTCATCCGACGAACGATAGTTTTATGAGTGACACCTAAAATGTTACTGATGTTTTCCTGGGGTAATCCAAGCTTCAGAAAGTGGATTAGTCTGTCATTTGCTGCCTCACTGTCCTACAATGCATTATAACAAACACAGAACATTTTGGTCAATGCCAATGCAATTGGTCAAAAAATAAAAAAAAAAGTTTTAATAACACAGACGGATTGATGGGTTCAGAAAACACCAGAGAGGTTGAAAACTGGGAAACACTAGTTAAATTACAAATAACGTTATAGTTTTCTTTTGGATGTTACTACAGTAATAAGCATTATATATAATAGTAATTAGTGGAGTGGCTTGGCCCTGGTGTCAGATCCCTGGCGATTATCTGCACTAATGCCCGAGCAGCACTTTCACCTTGTGCAGAAAGGCCCTGAACAAACAGTAATTTCAACACAAACTACAGCCAAATATTTAACTGAACTGAACAGACTGTAGTTTAAAGTTGCATGGAGTAACTATTCCAGTTATATACAAGGGAACATAATAATTAGGAAAGCCAACTTTTCACTAGTGATGGGAAGTCAGGTTCTTTTTTCGAAAACTGGTTCTTTTCGACAGTTAATTTCAATTAACATGTTATGCATTACAGGTAACGTATATAACAACAGCATATGCCCCTCAGTTCACGCATACACGTAGTATCTGAAACGATGCCACTGCGGGGGGTGACAATAGGGGGAATCCCCTTCGATCGTTTTGCCTGTTTAACAGGGACAAGGGGTCATTTTTCTGATTCATTACGGGAAAACCGAGTCTCATGTAATATGCAGTGGAAGATCTTACCCCAAACGTATGTCTGTATAATTAGGGCAGTTGGCAACCCTACTACAGGCGCACATCGAATCTACCCGCAACTTCACACAACTATTCTTCATCTTGCACTCAATATTGTTTAAGTAATAGTTTATTTAATCTAATAAACTAATTCAGTAATTCTAAGTGTAAAAAAAAAGGAGGTCGCATTTTGTAGGCCACAATACGTCATAGCAGTTGCCTCGTTTGAATCATTAACGTTAGATTCAAAAGTAAAGAAATTACAACAATTTACACCTCACAATGAATAATGGTCCATTTTAGAATTAAGACACCCTTGATGTATGTGGCCGACATATGCGACAGTCTTCGAAATGGTGCTTGGTAGCAAATAATGATGACATATCAAGAACCTGGTAAAACTTCAGTTAATTACTGTGTTCAATTAGCATCACTCACCTGTCTTTACTCCTCTTGATCGGCCATGTTGAAGAGACTGTAGCGAGTGACTCGCATTCATGTGTCTGTTCCCGCCCTGGTTGTTAGGCAAAACGTGATTGGTTGGAGAGAGAGCGTGCTGCGATTGGTCAGTGCAACACGGGCATTGTCTGATTGGGTTAAGTAGACGGTGGGTGGAGTCGACCTATTTGTGGATTTTTCTGCAGTGGTGACGCTAGAATTGTGTCAAAATCCACAAATGCGTGAGGTGATCGACAAATGCGCAGAAAGCAATTCACAAATGCACAGAAAGCGATTCACAAATGAATGCAGGCAGAATTGTGCTTGTGACATAAAAACATATTTGTGAATATGTTTTTTCCTGGCAAATCTATTTTTTATATATTTGTGAATTTAATTATTTTTTGTTAAACTCCTAAAGTATATTTGTGGATATCATTCTATTCATTTGTGGATATGATTATTTTTTGTGAATAGCTTTACATTTATTTGTGGATCATAATCTATTTATTTGGAATATTGCAACAATTCTAACCCCATAGATGTAGCCTACACTAACCAGCTTTTGGTCGTGTTTGTCCCAGTTTTGTCTGTCCCAGGCCCAGTAAAGCAAGATTTGAGTAACCATCCAAATGCTCTCAGTGTGATTTCATCCACACACACACAAACAGTCATATATATATATATATATATATATATATATATATATATATATATATATATACTCTTTTAGAAGAATATATGAATAAAAGTAGTAAAAAAAATGTTTTAAAGAGTTTAAACCTTTATCTAACAGATCTATCTAGATCTAACAGTTACAATGGTTGGTTTTGGTAATTTTTTAATTTTTTTTTTTGTTTTACGAATTTTGGTGTTGTAGTGAAAATGTAATGTTTGTAATTTGAAATTTTATAAATGCAGATTAATAAAGGCTAATGTGTTTTCATTTGTGTTTAATATGTTTGATAGGCAAAAGTTAATAATTATGTTACTCTTAGTATAAAATTTAGTAATTAGTTCCACAGAAATTTCTAGTTATGATGGGTAAGTAATACATTTTGATTAAAACATTTTAGTTGAATGAACTATACCACTATTTGAGCTACATACAAGATACTTTTAAATATTTTTTTACAGTGCCGTGACTCAAAGAAAATTAGCATAGAAATATGTGTATACAATTTTTTTTAGCACATATCAGAATTTATAAAAAAAAAAAAAAAAAAAACTTCTGGCGTATGCATGGTTTTATAAATCTGAAAACTTTTGTGCGTCTATATATATATATATATATATATATATATATATATATATATATTCTTCTAAAAGAATATAATGATTAAAATTTGAAAAAAAAAAAGGTTCATTTAAACAGTTTAAACTAAATGTCTAAGAGTTACAAGGGCTTCTTTGGTCATTTTTATATAAACAAAAGATGTTTACAATGAATTTTACTATTGAATTTAAAATGTGTAGTTTGTCATGTTATAAATGCAAATTATACAATAAAGGCTAATGTGTTTTCATTTGTGTTTATTATGTGTTTGATAGACAACAGTTAATAATTTTGTTACCCTCAGTATTAAATATAGTAACTAGTTCCACAGGCATTTCTAGTTATGACTTGTAAGACTGTATTATTATTGGTATCTTGAGACAGCAGACTTCCTCCGCAAACTGAGAAGAGCCAGAGCTCCACCCCCCATCATGTACACCTTCTACAGAGGCACCATCGAGAGCATCCTGACGAGCTGCATCACTGTGTGGTATGGCGCCTGCAACGCGTCCTGCCGAAAGACTCTGCAACGCATAGTGAGAGCAGCTGAGAAAATCATTGTTGTCTCTCTCCCCTCCCTCCAGGACATTTATGGAACACATCTCACCCGCAAAGCCCTCTGCATCACAGGTGATCCCACCCACCCATCACACAGCTTCTTCAGCCTGATGCCATCAGGGAGGAGACTGCGGAGTCTCCAGGCCAGGACCAGCAGACTGAAGGACAGCTTCATCCACCAAGCTGTCAGGAAGCTGAACCCCCCCCCCCACACCTTTTCCCCCAACACACTGGGACCTGCACCAGTCACTTTGTACAGCATTGGTCTGCTCACTACCTCATTCAGCAGTTAACTGACCTCATTCAACTACCTCTTCTGTCAGTTTAAATAAAGAACCGTCTTTGAGATTTTTGTCATTTTAGTCGCACTGAATAAGCTATTTGCACTACAATATATATATTTGTTTGTTTGCTTCATTGGTTTGCACTCTATCTGCCATGTGCCTTGTGCTGCTTTATTTAACTTCATTTTTATTTATTTTTTATTTTTTTTAACATGCCCTTATTTGTATAGTTGTATTCTATATTTGATCTGTATCTATCTGTTTTTTAGACTCTACTGTAGTGTTGTCTGTATGCACCGGGCGTCTGAAAGTAACACAATTTCAATTCTCTTTATGTATGCTGTACATGTGGAAGAATTGACAATAAAGCAGACTTGATTTGTAACTCATGTTGTAGTTGAATGAACTATTTGAGCAACATACAAAATAATTTTTAAAGTTTCAGTTTGGGCCAAGTAACAAATAAAAAATCGTGTTCTGTAGAGATAAACTGGGTGAACATAAAAAATATGTGGAACTAGTCATTAAATTATAAATAGTTGAGACTATTTATTGAGACTGGAGAACACAATAAATTTTGAGGCTGTCAGCAAATTTTTTGCCACTTCTGTGTTGTTTTGCTGGCCAAGAATGTCAAGGGAGGATTTAACAATAACATCAACAACTTCTTTAAACACTATATTTTCTTTAAGCTCTTATTACACAAAAGCCATGGCAATCTCATTATCTGGTCATTTTTAATACATTTTCAATTTATTCAATACTTATAACATTAATAAGTTTTAAATGCAAGCAGCTGGGAAAATTTATATTCATCATGGAATGGGATAAAGACCATATGACTTTTTTATTGTGTGACATAGAAATGCATAAAGATCATCTTACCACATAATGAAAATGTACTATAAATAAAGGGTAAAAGCTCTAATCTGTTACTTTCAAGTATGCTGACATTGACATTTCAAATCTAACACTTGCTTTTTTTCATTTGAGCCATTTCTTTAAACCTTACTGCATCCTGCAGAAGACACCTTTTTTTCTTTCTGTGATGTATATGCATCCCAATCCTTTGGAAGCACGTCTCCTGTAGAAACCTTACTGATGATCTCTGCCTTCTTCCTGACTTCCATTAAAGACTGAATGCGATCTTGAAATCCAGGCTTGGCCTCTTGTTTCTCAGACTCAATCATCAGATTAATGTAGTCAGGGGTAGACAGAGGATTGGGCTTGAGAGCAATCTCCTGCAGCCGCTCCAAGGACTTTTGAGATTTGTAAATTAATACAGCGACAATATACTGAACATCCTTAAGCTCATTTTCAAGTTCTTCAAAGATCATTTTGTTTGACATGACCTTTCCATGTGCATCCTGAAAACGCTTCTTTAATTCTTTATAGGTTTCCTTTCTCTTTTCTTTGACATAAATCCATTTGTATTTTTGATTGAAGTGCACATTCCATGCACAGTTCCCTGAACAGACTGTACACTTTCCATTTTTCATCACACAGCACTTATCTTTATCCTTGTCATCTGAATAAGCACAATTACCATGACATGTGTTGTGACAAATTTGGCAGTTGGTCAGAAAAATGCCTGGTTCTTTTTTAATCATTTTTGGGACAGTTACTTCTAATTCATATTCAAAATCCTTGTTTGCATCCATTTCAGCCTCGTGCTGCTCCAGAGCATATCTGGTCTTCTTGATTTCATCCAATTTTGTCAGACCAGCATTGATTTGGGGCTGGAGGCCTTCCACATGCACTTCTAGATGTTCACGCTCTTTTAGGACCTCCTGTGTCAGAGTCAAGCTCTTGGTTTCCATCTTGTTAAGGGATGTGAAGAATTTGTCCATGCTTGAAAATCCCAACCTCCAGAACATTTGGTCAAAGCTTTCAAAGTCAGACTCCCCATCATCTGCAGTTTTATTATTGGAAGCAAACAAAGCAGAGTTGTTGAACTTGAAGTGAAGTGGCTCTCCAGCCTCATTTGTAGAACAGGGTACCTCAGAGACTTTGATGGCCTCGAGAACACGAGGTGTTTTCCCATCTGCAAAGGTGACCATCATAAGGATGTTTTCAGAAATATCCTTCCCAAATACGGAAAGAATGGAGTCAAATATGTATTTCTGTGTATGTGTCAGACGAGCAAGTGAAGCCTGCACTACAAAACACACGGCATCAATGCACTCGATCCCTCCGCGGGCAGAAAAGAACTCCTGAATCTGTGTTGTGATTTTCTGGTCATGTGAAATTCCTCTGGTGTCACCGAAGCCTGGTGTGTCCACAATGGTCAGAGTATATGGAACACAGAAACCATCCATGTGATTAATCTGATATGCTGTGATCTGTGATGTCTGACTTTCAGCCTGGGATTTCTGCTTCCCTTCATCTATAAGCACAAACCGGAAGTCATCTTCCCATTGCACTCCCAGAATGTAGTTGATCATGCTGTTAATTAGAGTGGTTTTTCCTGCACCTGTAGCTCCGATCATCATAATGGTTTTGTTTGTTTTATTGGTGTTTTTTCCAAACGTGCTTCTTCTGCAGTATCCATCACTGTTCTGCCATGTTTCATCCAGCTGTAGTTTAAATATTGGCAGGATTTCATTGTTTCCATCTTCTATTTTTTCACTGCAGTTGTTTTTTATAATTTGTGCAACACTTGAGCCCTTTCCTTTGCTGTGGACTTTTCCCATGGTTTTGCTGCTTGTGTTTTCTCTTGATGTTTTTTTATTGTTATTAACATGTATTTTGATGAACTCTTTCCACCTCTGCTGGAAAAGCAAATAATAATTTGTACTTCCATTTGTTAATAGAACAGAAATGAGATGAGTACAACCCTGTACAATATCAATAAAATGTACTTAATTAATTAATCATTAAGTATTCAGTAACACTGTGTAAGGCTATACAGTTCCTATACAAAACGTGAGATTTTTTTTTTGCAAACAGCGTTTATATATATGTTGGTTACTATATATGTTAAAAGTGTTCCATTCTCTTTGATTTTAAAAGTATTCTATTCAGATTCAGGTAATTTATTTTCTCACAGCTACCAGAAATTGAAATTAATCAGACATTTTTAATCTAAATATTTAAATATGACCTTACAAAGAGGAAAATTCAAGAGAAAACAAACAGATAATTCTTAGGAAATTAGTAGGTGAAAACTTGAAACCAGAATAGACCAGAATATGAACGCAACATGCTAAATTGAATGTCAAGCAACATGCTAAATGTAATGTTAATTAAGCATATATATCTAATTTATAAAAATGTATAAGTGTTATGTATGATTATCTCAGTAATGTGGTAATCAATTGCAATCTGCTAAGTAAAATATATGAAGGCTGGGACAGAGATATAAAGGACTTCAATGCCAAAACAAAATGGAAGGAGTGCTTAAATCTAACAGAATATAAAGGCACAACCAATGAAAATCTTAGATTGATTCAATATAAATGAATGACTAGAGTTTATTACAGTAGGGATACAGTTCATAAGTTTGATGCATCTTTCCCTTCTACTTGTTTAAAGACCGGTAGTAGTGACTCTCTCACTCATTCATTTTGGTACTGTGATAAAATAAAGACCTGGTTTGATATTGAGAGATGGCTTTCTAACAGCTGTAAACAGAAATTTGTGTTTAGACTAGAAGCCTGCTTACTCCAAATTGTAACAAATATGAAATTATCCTATGGGATTGCAATTAATATTTTCTTATTTTCTTATATCTTAGTCTATCAGAAGTTAATGTTACAAAATTGGAAAAACACAGATACCCCAGGGTTGGATAAATGGAAAAATGTAATGAAATATTACCTAAACATCGAGAAAACTCTATCAGAGGACAAAAATAAATAAAAACAGTTTAACTCTGTTTGGAAACCAATATTTGACGCTCTGTAATTAGCCCAACGATACCTTTGCTTAACTCAATTTGTATTCTATTTATTTTTTTGTAAATCTAGAAAAAAAGACTGTGTTGCCTGAATATATTTAGCAGCTTCTACATGAAAGATAAAACTTTAAAAATGTTTTAATAATTTTATAATAAATCCAAAAGTAAGACAAAAAATAAAATAAAGAACTGAGCTAATGAGTGATCCTATGCTGCATCTAAAGATTAAGTCTTTGTTTGCAGTTGCTGCCGATAGCCTAGAGCAGTGGTTCCCAATCCTGGTCCTGGAGCACCTAAAATACTGCACATTTTAGATGTCTCCCTACTGGGCCTAGGAGGGAGTCCGGCTAGTGGTAGCTTGTTACTTTAGATGGGGTGTGTGTTGTGTGGGGTGTGTTTTTTTTTTTTTTCTGTTTGGCAGTCATCAACGTGTGTACATATTTAGGATGCTGTTGTGAACAAAGTTTGATTTAAATAAACAAATGATATATGGTCTATAATTAATCTCAATTATGATTTTGAGATATACATATATAGTAGATTTGTCTTAATCTGTATAGTCTTAATATTGCTTTGTGAATGTTTAAGAAGTTTTAGTTATGTACTGGAGAACAAGTAATATTAAAAAGTACATTTAAAGATATTTTTTACAGAGTATACATTTATTCCTCATTTAATAATTATATATTTAATGACAACCCCCCCCCCCCACCCCCGCCCGCCCACACACACTCTCTGTATAAACCACTAAAAATATTTCAAATATATTTGGCATTTAAAAATTATTGTCTAGTAATTCTGATAATCTACTCCCCTCGACAATGCCCTGGTTTTTTCTGTGATTGCGGGTGATGAGGGTTTTTTTTTTTTTTTCTTGAAAAATGAATAAAGAATGTTGAACCAGAATATTGGTTACAATCACAATAAAACAATTTTTTAAAAGACAATATATTTTGTCTACTACTGCTAATGAACATTACGTTAACTTTTTAAAATAATATGTTAGGATTTTTATTTTAGCTTTACTATATTAGAAGTCATTCAGCCTTTAAGATGTGTACATTTGTAATATTCATCAATGCAGAGTCAGTTAGCTCCATGTTAGAGGAGACCATTTTACTGACTTGTTTCTGGTTTAGTCCTATACCAGAGTCTGCTCCACAGCGAGCTCTCTCTGTGACTGATGGTATCTGTCCTCCTGTTCTGGAGCCAGGGCTGACATTTCTCAAGCTTTAGGGTTTTCTGCTCACCCCGAGTTCTGCGGTCTGTCAGTGTGTGGCTCTTGGTGTTTTGTAAAGTGAAGGTCTGCAGCTCTGTGATTGGGTTTTCTGTTATGTACCTTAACATCGACAGTTCACACAAGCTTTTTTATTATTATTATAGATTTGACACCACTGTTATTTGTATGTATTTTTTGCCATTTACCATTTAATCCATGTATGATGTAACATATTAATTTTCCTTTTTCTTTATATATAGGATTTAAATTTACATTTAAATGTATACATTTAGCAGACGCTTTTATCCAAAGCAACTTACAGTGCATTCAGGCTAACAGTTTTTACCTAACATGTGTTCCGTGGGAATCGAACCAACACCCTTGCACTGCTAAAGCAATGCTCTAACACTTGAGCCATAGGATATAAATAAGATAATTTTATTGGCATTAAAAGGATAATAAATGATAAATCCTACTGCTGAGAAAGTGGTTGTTTAATGATAAAAATACTGAAGCCCAAGGTTATATCTACAACAACTGTAAGACATTTTATTCTTTAGATAAATGGACAACTTAGATTGGCTCAGAAGGTAAAAAAAAAATTCAAAGAAAATCTATCCTTTCCAACATTTACCAAACTACTTACAAGAGTAGAAAAAAGTGTTACACTAGCAAAATACAGCATTTATTTTTCAGTTAGAGCAATTAATTTTTTTTTTTTTTTTTTCAAATCCAAAAATCCTTAATTCAACAAGGACTGGCAAGCATTGCAGACAAAACAAAAATAAGTGTTATCCATATTGAATGTTATTAAAAACTTAAATTAAAATAAGAAAAAATTAGATTCTGAGTATCTGGTGAAGGCAAAAAAGACTTACTGTTATCTGTCGTTTTGGTTTCCTCTTGAATCTGCTCTTCATCTGTAGCTGCAAAAAAAAGCCTCTGCACTGGCTTTTATAGCCTAACTAACTGCGGCTCCTCCCCATAAAGTGGAAGGGGAAAAAAAGACTTTGACAGTTTTACTTTCATTTTTTATTCGAGTAATGGCTTTTATAAGGAGCTGCTTAGCACTTACTGGAATAGTCTAACCAGACAAGATTACTAAATGACATCACAATAACAATGCTCAAGTAACAAAAAAATTCTGTGCAAATGATCAATTAAATAAATCTATAGAGAATCTACAAAAATGTAACTAGGTGCAGTTCGAAGTATATTGTAGAAGGATTCGATCTCTTTGCAAAATTAAATGTTACTTAGTCTTGAGTCGATAAATTGTGACTTTAGTTGCAGTCCCGACTTTAACATCATTAATTTGCATGACATGATTCATTAACATTAAGTTATTTATTAATTATTCAGGTTTTAGAAAATAAATAATGGAACTGTGATTCTAAATACATCCCCAGATAGTAGTTCCCAACTATGTCCATGACATTATAATCTGTAAGATTGCTTGCTCTCAAATATTGAATAACTTTGTGTAAAAGTATAGTACATTACCTTTTAATATCACTTGGCAATTGTAATGCCAATAGACCAGTGCAACTAGATTCAGCAAGAAGAGGGTTTTTTTAAGCTCTTGCCCTCAATATCATTGATTGATATGACTGATCACCTCTGCAAATCCTGTCAGGGGCCGCCGGAGGTCCCCTTCATCTGAGTTTTCAATTCGGGACTACATTTCCAAGAACCAAAATACCTGGACTGATTGCACTCATACCTGTCCTGTATTTCTCAGACTATTTAAGCACTGAGCATGCTAGGCTCTGTGTGAAATCTTGTCTGGCCATGGCCTAGAATTTTGATTGGTCGCTTCCTACTGGCATGCCTGGTTTTGACTGTTTGGACTATTGATATCTTGAAACTTGCTGCCTGTCTTTTAATTGCTGCCAGGTTTGCTTGAACTATTTATTTTGTCTGTCTGCTGCCTGCCCCGATCTCCTGATTGTAATGACCATAATTGTTTTGACTACATTGCTGTTATTACTCTGGATATTATCACCCATGCCTATTTGTACTCTGTCTTTAAATAAACTGCAAATGGATCTAAACTCTAGCTCCTCTGGGTCAGCGTCACACTTAAGGTCCATACTGTCCTGCAGAGTTTAATTATCCAAACTGAATCAAATCTTAACCTTTTTAATTCAAGGCCCCCCACTGTCAAAGAATATATTCGAAGGGCCCTCAGGATATATCTGGGAATCAACTGAAATGAAAAAGCTGTTCAGTGTTATGAAACCGGGGCCTAAAAAATTTAAGATACATGTATGTGTCAGAACCCACACAAACCACTAGAGGTGTGAGCAAGTCGCACATATGCAACTTACAAGTAAGTCTCAAGTCTTAACCTTCAAGTCTCAAGCAAGTCCAAGTAATTTTTTTGTGAGAATCAAGCAAGTCAAGTTTCTGCTATTTCTCTCAAATATTGTTCACAAATCTGTCTAAATCTGTGTTAGTGAGCACTTCTCCTTTGCCGAGATAATCCATCCACTTCACAGGTGTGGCATATCAAGATGCTGATTAGACAACCGGATTATTGCACAGGTGTGGCTTAGGCTCTAAAATGTGCAGTTTTAACACACAGCACAATGCCACAGATGTCTCAAGTTTTGAGGGAGCATGCAGTGGTCATGCTGACTGAAGGAATGTCCACCAGAGCTGTTGCCCTTGAATTAAATGTTCATTTCTCTGCCATAAGCCATCTCCAGATGCGTTTCAGAGAATTTGGCAGTACATCCAACCGGCCTCACAACCGCAGACCACGTGTCACCACACCAGCCAAGGACCTCCACATCTAGTATCTTTACCTCCAAGATCGTCTGAGACCAGCCAACCGGACAGCTGCTGCAGCAATAGGTTTGCATAACCAAAGAATTTATGCACAAACTTTCAGAAACCGTCTCAGGGAAGCTCATCTGCATGCTCGTCATCCTCACCGGGGTCTTGACCTGACTGCAGTTCATCGTCGTAACTGATTTGAGTAGGCAAATACTCACATTTGATGGTGTCTGGCACTTTGGAGAGGTGTTGTCTTCACAGATTAATCCTGGTTTTCACTGTACAGGGCAGATGGAAGACTGTGTGTATGGCATTGTGTGGGTGAGCGGTTTGCTGATGTCAATGTTGTGGATTGAGTGGGCCGTGGTGGGGTTATGGTATGGGCAGGTGTATGTTATGGACAACAAACAGGTGCATTTTATTGATGGCATTTTGAATGCACAGAGATACAGTGACGAGATCCTGAGGCCCATTGTTGTACCATTCATCCTCGACCATCACCTTATGTTGCAGCATGATAATGCACGGCCCCATGTTGCAAGGATATGAACACAAATCCTGGAAGCTGAAAACAGCACAGTTCTATCATGGGCAGCATACTCCTCGGACATGTCACCCATTGAGCATGTCACCCCCACCTCCCTGGATCCCCCATTACAGTTAAACATTTTAGAGTGGCCTTTTATTGTGGCCAGCCTAAGGCACACCTGTGCAATAATCATGCTGTCTAATCAGCATCTTGATATGCCACACCTGTGAGGTAGATGGATTATCTCGGCAAAGGAGAAGTGCTCACGAACACAGATTTAGACAGATTTGTGTACAATATTTGAGAGGAATAGTCCTTTTGTGTACATAGAAAAAGTCTTAAGGATCCTTCCTATTTTTATTTTTTATTTCGTTGTGTTGGAACAAGAAGCTCTTTTACAATTTATCACACCTCTATAAAGTCCTACATGATACAAGGAATAATCAGAAGTGTTGATGGAAGACGCTCTTTCTCTTTTTCTTTGCTGGTGATCTCTCTCTTCTTCGGTGGGGCTCTCTGCAATGTTCTCGGCATGATCCAAGAAATCGATCAATATAACGAGTCATATGACAATGGCCTGGGACACACTAGAGGATTTTCAAATCTTAACCAATTTTAAACCCATGGGAGAACACAAATATGAAGACTGTAACGGATATGCAGATCATCGATTCATGTGTTTAATTCAGATTTTCCAAATGAAACTCTTTTTGCACCAAGTGCCCGGCCTGGCGCCAGCCTGGCTGGACTTAAATTATTTACGATGCCCATGCGAGCTTCAAAAGAAGACACTAAACCAACCACATTCCAACATACACAAAAGGAAACCTTTCGTAAAGTTCCTTACTTTTGTAAGTCCTTATTAATATGTATTTTAAATCTGTTTATGGATTGCATAAAATGGTTAATCCTTGTTATGTGAAGAGTATAAGTTGCCAGCTTATACTTTAGGAAATGTCTCTCCTCATTTTAACTTCCTCAAAGAGAGCCATGTTTCTGCAACCTCCACTTTTGCAGATCGTAAAAGTTTACGACCACACAGGACAGGAGAGAAGCCAAATCACTGGTTTCTTTTGAACAATGCATTCTATGGAATGTATTCATTAACTTTCTGTTTTTATGTTTTATAAATGTATTACGTATTCCCTTTTGGTACATTTAGATGTTTCCCAACATCTGCAGTGTTATCATGTGTTAAGCAAATCTTTAAATATGTGTAATTCTACATTTGAATGTAACTTCATGTTTTGATCACATATACCTATTATGTTTAGTCTTGTTCTAATCGTCATGCTCTGACAGACTCATTTATCTAGAGCAAAGTAATGGAAAAATTTATTTAATCTGGAAGTACGAACTGGCTAGAATATCCCTGATGAAAATCTGACCAACCTAGATCATCGGGGGGGTTTTCTCCACAGAGACAAAGGAACTTTTCCCTCCGCTTCAGATCGCGGACTTTCATTGGCTGTTTACGCGAAAAGAGGCGGGGCCATCTCAAGCCATAAAAACGACCGAACAAGGTCCGCCCACTCTCTCTTCTTCCTCTTCTTCTCGTTCTTGGTTCTCGGACACGCTGCTCTCCGGTGCGACCTTCCGCGCGGCCTCGTGCCACGCTCGTAGCGCAAGCCCCCCCTCAGCACAGGGGCTGAGAGAAAAAGCCATTTTAATTGCTCCTTTAGAAGCTTTCTTTTTTTTTTAGTTCGTTTCTTTTCTTTTCTTTACTAAGTTTATTCAACTATTCGCCTCTCCATGCAAGGAAGACGAATTCTGGGACATTGTTTGTTGAACCTTTCAAAAACCGCGCGAGGACAGAACAAAGGACCACGTGCTCCACGCTCACGCCAGGATCCAGCAAAGCGTGCACACGCACGCTGTTTTCAAAAGGACAAGCGCACAAAGCGTCACAAAAAGACCACGCTCACACGCTGGGCCATGCAAGTATCACTTTTCTATGGAGATTTAAATGCTGCTTTAAAGTGTTGTTAGGATCTAATTGTTGCTGGCTTCCAAAAGTTACTGACTATGATTTTCATACTTGAGCTCCTTATGTGATCTCATTCTATTTTCTCTCTCTCTCTCTCTCTTATTTAGATTCGTTATGTCTTGTATAAAGCTTACTGTTTGTATTGTTGTACGCATATTTACTCTGTGTGATTTGTAGTTTGATGTATTACTAGTTGATTTATTAAAAACCCATATACTGACGATTGGCTTGGACTCCACCCCACTCACATTACGAGTCACTGAGATGTCTGATCTATAGCTACAAGCTCTAAATTTAGAAACTAAATTTATCATAAGGATAGGATAATATTTTCATGGCCAGAGAATACTTTTCCTTGAATTATAAGGCGTGATAACTTTATTGAAAATTGATAGGTCAACAGTGGTCTGCTGGACATACCACTGTTTGATTTGCAGTAATTTACAGTAAGAGATATCACAATAATTGGTATGAAGAATGGAATATTGACATATTAATGAGTAAGTTACAGTGCCCTGTGATATTTATTGGTATAGGCAATTGAGCTATTTTTCATAATCAATCAAATTTAATGTAACTGTCATCTGAGATATAAATTAATCATATTCCTGATTAATTATTCAAATTCCCTATATATCATTTGAGTTAATTACTATGTAAAACTCATTGTTGTTACATATTATGGTGGAGATAACGCGGGCATTTCAAACTTCGTTTTGTGAGCAATCAATCTGTGTATATGGTTTTTAATAATTTCTGCACGTGCGCTATGAAATTATGTAACGTTACTGGTGAGATAAGTCGCAAGACGCGAACTCACTCAACTGACTGAGGCAAAAAGCTGGTCAGTCAGCGCTAGGTATTTGTAGAAACTTAACAGTATAGTCACTGTTATTTTTGATGAAAGTAAACTGCAGTATGATGTTAAAAAGTATCCTGTTAAGAAAGACCAAAATCTTTTTACAGTGAGAACATTTTAATATGAATAATTAAAAGATAAAGAAATCTTTTATTATTTGCAACATGTAAATCTGTACATGAGCGATGTTCCTCTGATTCAGTTAAAAAGGCCTTGCTTATTAAAATATCGTTATTGAATTCGTGGTAAACCACAGTAATATTCAAAAAAAAATAAACGATAAAAACTCCTGGTCTAAAATTGGCTTAGCTACCCGATTTTTAAACCTAAAACATTTAAATCATAAGTGCTATTGTGATAAATGTTTATTGGAGTCAACAGTTGGAAAATTCCTGTTTTGTTACATTTGTGTTTCGGAAGTGAACGGATCCTTCCTTCAACCTATGTTAATATAGCACCTCAGAGATTAAAACTTTCTGTTTGTTACTTGTGATTTTTGATGCAGAAAATCAGCCTGACAAACGATCAGATAATTTCTAAGTCATATTGAAATTGTAATTCCTCTATCTAAACACCAGAGGGAAGGCGTGGGTTAGAAATTTCAGGGTACGCCCTGCTTTCTGATTCCAGCTTGCATGAGTGCAAAGCTGCCATCCTGTGGCCATTTCAGATAATGCGCTCTGATTGCTAATTTATAATCCCTTGTGATGTATTTGAATTAGATGTCTAAATTCTCGTTAAGTATTTGCATTTACAGCTTTGCTCGTGCGAATATTATTACAGGGAAACAAAAGAATGTTCCCTGCCTTTGACTGTTTACATTTACTTTGAGTTTGGTTCAAACATGATTTGAATTAAAATGTAATTGTTAATAGTGGAAATCTAGATGTGTCAGGTCAACCACTGATTGACCCACTTAGAAGGTAAGCCATCTAGTGGCAGTCTCCTGTTAAATCGACTAACAGACCTCTGTCTTTTCCATTCTGTTTTGAAATTGCATGTCCACTTTTACCCCTTTTGATTAATGTCACCCTGTTTGATTAATTTCATGATCATTAATGATAACTTACAAGCTATCAATGGTTATTATAGGATATTATTCAGATTTTCCTTTTAATTCTTACATGCTTATTTTAAATTTTGATTTAAACCAGTTTTGAATTTTAATTTGAATTAAGTTTTCTGCTCAGCAGGTTAAAGACAGAGAAGCAGTACCCCCCCCCCCCCCCGTGGTGAAAACCAGCTACTCCTTCTCTCTTGTTTCATTCCTGTTTTTTTATTTGATGTTTATTATTTTGCTTCTCTCTTTTGACTTAGGTTATTTTGATAATTACCATTATTATCATAATTCCTTTGTTTTGTTTTATTATTATTAGGTAAAGCTGTTACCTTTCCTCTCTACATATAGTTACTCAATTGATGTTAAACAAACCAAACCTTAATTAACTTTAAGTTTCCTTTGTTCATCCTTTGTGTATTTGATTGTAGAACTCCCTTGGTGATTGGACAGTCATCTCAGGTTTCCAGTGAGCAAGGCTGCCCGACCGGTGTTACCGATACTGGCTGCGAGTGAAACTCGGTTCCTCTTGTCTCAAGAGACATCAGCAATTTTGGCACTCCAAAGGTTGTGCTAAAAGTCACAAGCCGTTCGAGACGGCGCCACGCCAGAGTAACGGAGGACCGGGGACACTGCGGTTGAGTGTTTGGGGAGCACCGGGGAGGTTGACCAAGCCACTGGTTACCACCTGAGTGACTTCAATCCAACCAGGTGAACCAAAAGTGATAAAACCCATCCACTTATTATAAGCCACAGAATATTAGATATTCCCCCGGATATATTTTAAGTGTTTGACCCTTTTTGTTTCTTTAAGCCACACCATATTTCTAGGTTTCCTACCCAACTCACCTGTTGGCCCTATCTTAAAAACCTAGCAGTAGGCTTAGGCCTCCTCATTCTCATTAACACATTGTGTTTCTATCGTTTGTATCTCATTTCAAGTGTTGTTTCACTTTGATCTTTTCTACCCTCTGTTCTGTTGTGATTTGTTTCTTTCATTTCATATAGAGACAGTAACCTGGGAGCCACCAACAAAGTTAAATAGTAGAGCGACCACCAGCAGCCGGTGTCATCACACGACCCGCTAGGCTACTGCCTGTCAAATCTCCATTTCAGGTCCTTTGTTGACCCAAGTTAATTGGCTACTTAACTGGCTGACTGTTTGCATCAGTTAGCCCAAAATTCTCATAAAATTCTTCATTTGCAAACTGTCGCTAACGTGACAGATGTGAACACATTGTACCTTTTAAAAATCACGTCCAGCCGTGATGTGCATTGCTTTCTGGATCGTCAACCAGAGACTGTCAAAGCGTACTACCAGTAACTGCTACAAACTTTGATTCTTGAATTCTCTGATCCAAACTCAGACCATGGGCTCCTTATTGCTATGGACCTCAAACAGGGCCGATTTGAAAACCCACAGACTTTCTGTAGTCAGCTACGAAAAGCCTACTTCGGAGCATGCAACGAACCAGGTATGGAACAGAATGTCAACTTAAAAACTCTGTTCCTCCTAAACCTACATGCCAGTTGGAGTTTTCATCTCAGAGTCCCAGCATGTCCACGTAACAGAACTACACAAGAGTTACGGAACTTAGCCCACAAAGCTTGCACCAAGCAAAAGACTATTTGTGAAAAGACTGTGAAAAACCCCAACGTCTCTGTCTCTGAGCACTGCTTGGAGTTAACCCTAGATGGCACCCTACAACACCACAGTCACAGACATTTTTACAGAGAGTCAATACCATTCCAAGCCAGCAGAGGGCAACACAGTGCAGCCACGTCTGAGACAGCAGAGATCCTGAGGGTGCTGAAAGATCTTCTTCACATGAATACTCGCAAGGAAGATGAGCCAAGCACCCAGAACACTGCCCGTCATCTACAGACCACAGAGCTAACTGTCGCAGCACAAGGTGACAGCAACACCCAAGCTCCACAGTCAACAGCTGCACACCCTGAACGAGACAGCACAGGTCCTCACGCCAGGTACCACAAACACAAGGTACCAGAAAATGCTGTTTTGACTACCTGCCTTCGCAGCGAGCTACACAAGACCGGTCCTCACCACCCACCGATCGTCACACCTGCCCTGATGCCAACATTCCTGGGCAGCCTTGTCAAAAAGGGGGTGGGCCGAAAAGGAGTCAACAGGGAAAACCTGATCAACACAGGATCAAACCTGACGGTGATCTCATCTCACCTTTTCAAAAGACTCCAATTTGAAGCTAAGAGACAATATCAAACTCTTACACCTCAAACTTATGAACTGAATGTACAGGTGTACAGACAGAATGACATCAGTTTGAACAGGTTGTTTCCATTCACCTGACATTTGTTCCGATGAGTCTAATACATCCCATGTATGTCCCACCAATGAACACTCATACTTTGCTCATCGACAAAGACCTGCTAGAACACTTTGACCCTTTTCTGAACTTCAAACAGCTAAAAGACTTTGCTCAAGTGCGAGAACCTCTTTCTCTCCAGCCACACAGGTTGCTAGAGCCAGACTGTCAGGTCGCAGAGGTCACGGGAACTCCCACAGAGCCAGACGGTCAGGTCACAGAGGTCACGGGAACCCCAGCAGCCAGCCATGAGTACAACGCCCTAACGACAGGCTCAAGTTCATGCCTCTGTACCTTAGTCAACAAACAGGGTACGGTGGTACCAGCTTACACCAAAGGGGTCGCTGTTCGGCTCAACCTGCAAGGTGGTCAAACCTTACACCACACGCTGGGTTTCTTCCAATCCTCACCTGAATGTGTGGAACTCGGACTCACACTTGCAAACAACAAGCATGTCAAACACCAACACCTGTTCCAGCAAGGTGATAACATCACAAAAACACACAATGCGATCATGTACTGGAAGAAGGTAAAAGGACACTCGAAGCTACCAAGTCTAGACAAGGACTTTAAAGATCACACTAACACCCTTGCCAAAACTGGCACACTAAACAACATTCTGTGGTCACTCCCAACCCTCCCACCCACATTCAAGGTTGAAGTGATTACACACAGCATAAGAACTTTACTAGCTACACTGCCTACATCAGAATCGCTTACGCTGGCTCCGTTGTCTACACAGACCAACAAAGCGGATATGCGGGCTTCTGAAACCTCGATAATGACTTTGCTTCACCACCTCTAAGGCCCCTCCATCCACCCTGGCAACCAGTCTACAGTCACTGATAACCAAAGCCCCAGACCACTGCATGATACACAAACCATGCTGCGTGCACAGAACAATATTGTGGGTTGTGCACCGTCTGACATCACAATGCCAGGGCTTGTAATGCCACGGAGCAAAAGGGGGATAAGGCCAATATATTTCCATGACGCAGCATGTGCTGCACCACACATCACCAGAGCCACTGACAAAACACTGAAGCAAGCGTCATGCCAGCAGCAAGATGTGGCAAAACATGGGCGAGGGCAAGCTAAACCCAGTCGCCCCCCACTAAGCAAAGAGGCTGCCCTGTCCAACCAAAGACAGCCCTCATTTGTTTCTTTCTCCCCTTTCTCTCTCTCTCTCCCTATTAACTATAACAGGATGCTGCTGTGGTTTGCCGTGCCGTGCTGTCAGCCAAAGAGAGGACAGCTGCTACCGAGAAAACCGCTGAGACTCCTGACCACCGATGACAGGGCACACTACCCCAGCACTGTAACCGAATACAGCTGTACAAGGTTCCGATGGAGAGAGGACTCCCTCACTCACAACGAGGCCGATGTCAAACACATGTTCAGCAACATGAGAAAGTGACGGTTACACAAATGGAGTTAGGTGGACACCACCATCACTCCAAACAGTTCCCGGGAGCTTTGCTCAGAGCCGCTGCTGCCGCCAGAATGTTTAACATTGTTATGTCCAGTGTCAATGCAGCGAACCAGACTGTAAACTCCTTGAAACCACTGTTTACTGTCTTCCAGAAGAACTTTACCCAGACTCAGCTGTCTACAGCATTAACAACAGACATGCTGTGGGAGGTTAGCTCCTCCAAAGACAGCCTAACCACAAGTAAAACCCCACCATACATGATACCCTTTAAGCCTTGTGTTAACTGTGCTGTCTTACGCCATCACCATGCCAGCTGACCTGCTACAAATACACCTGGCCAACTCTCTGGATAGCGCCTTCCTACGGCACGTAAACCCCAAACAGAGAGAAGTGAACGTGCTCCTGAACCAACTCATCAGCGAGTCAAGCCAAGTCTACAGACCTAAAGACATTGTCAGTGTCAGGATGTGGAAAAGCAACACCCACACCAAAACACACATTCCAAATGTGGTGGCCTACCACGACAGTGATACACAGCTGTACCTGGCCCCAAACATGCACATGTGTACCTTAACCAAAGACTTTCATTATCTCTGCCTTAGCAAACCCTTCCTCAGACACAACTCTGAAGGAATCTGCGAGCTGCAACCCTGGGTCAGCGATACGCGCTGCCCTGCCGAAGCCAAGCCTCGTACACAAGTCACAGAAACGCAAGCAGAGATTGTGGGTAACAGATGGCTCGTCAAAACTCCTGTGCGCTCAGCTACGCTGACCTACGACCAGCATGACACCGCCACCCATGCCAACCTGCTGGACCAAGTACTGAAAGGTACCATCCAACACATTGACATTACTCCTGTCGACACAGCCCTCCAAGCACTGTCTCGACAGCCCATTCTGAACCAGTCATCTGCGGTCCTAGCCTGGACTGCTGCCGACACTGCACGGGGCATCTCCACTGTCAGTGGTCCCGCCCTGACTCTTGGCGTGACCTTCATCCTATACAGGATACTCAAGGAGATGCAAACCTCTACAGCCAAACTCACGACAACTGTGGCTGGAGGCCTCGATGGAATCCCCGGAAAAGGGACGCAAAGTCAAAGACAACACCGAACCTTGTCAAGCTGAATCCTCAGCTCCAGGAACCACCTGCCATCATGACCCACCTGCTACATGACCATCACGATTCACTTGTCATCTGCCCATCCTGATGATTGCCGTCCGATGATGTCCACACAGGGACTTCATCTGACGGAAGGGGGAGATGTAACGGATATGCAGATCATCGATTCATGTGTTTAATTCAGATTTTCCAAATGAAACTCTTTTTGCACCAAGTGCCCGGCCTGGCGCCAGCCTGGCTGGACTTAAATTATTTACGATGCCCATGCGAGCTTCAAAAGAAGACACTAAACCAACCACATTCCAACATACACAAAAGGAAACCTTTCGTAAAGTTCCTTACTTTTGTAAGTCCTTATTAATATGTATTTTAAATCTGTTTATGGATTGCATAAAATGGTTAATCCTTGTTATGTGAAGAGTATAAGTTGCCAGCTTATACTTTAGGAAATGTCTCTCCTCATTTTAACTTCCTCAAAGAGAGCCATGTTTCTGCAACCCCCACTTTTGCAGATCGTAAAAGTTTACGACCACACGGGACAGAAGAGAAGCCAAATCACTGGTTTCTTTTGAACAATGCATTCTATGGAATGTATTCATTAACTTTCTGTTTTTATGTTTTATAAATGTATTACGTATTCCCTTTTGGTACATTTAGATGTTTCCCAACATCTGCAGTGTTATCATGTGTTAAGCAAATCTTTAAATATGTGTAATTCTACATTTGAATGTAACTTCATGTTTTGATCACATATACCTATTATGTTTAGTCTTGTTCTAATCGTCATGCTCTGACAGAATCATTTATCTAGAGCAAAGTAATGGAAAAATTTATTTAATCTGGAAGTACGAACTGGCTAGAATATCCCTGATGAAAATCTGACCAACCTAGATCATCGGGGGGGTTGTCTCCACAGAGACAAAGGAACTTTTCCCTCCGCTTCAGATCGCGGACTTTCATTGGCTGTTTACGCGAAAAGAGGCGGGGCCATCTCAAGCCATAAGAACGACCGAACAAGGTCCGCCCTCTCTCTCTTCTTCCTCTTCTTCTCGTTCTTGGTTCTCGGACACGCTGCTCTCCGGTGCGACCTTCCGCGCGGCCTCGTGCCACGCTCGTAGCGCAAGCCCCCCCTCAGCACAGGGGCTGAGAGAAAAAGCCATTTTAATGGCTCCTTTAGAAGCTTTCGTTTCGTTCGTTTCTTTTATTTTCTTTACCAAGTTTATTCAACTATTCGCCTCTCCACGCAAGGAAGACGAATTCTGGGACATTGTTTGTTGAACCTTTCAAATACCGCGCGAGGACAGAACAAAGGACCACGTGCTCCACGCTCACGCCAGGATCCAGCAAAGCGTGCACGCGCGGCACACGCACGCTGTTTTCAAAAGGACAAGCGCACAAAGCGTCACAAAAAGACCACGCTCACGCGCTGGGCCATGCAAGTATCACTTTTCTATGGAGATTTAAATGCTGTTTTAAAGTGTTGTTAGGATCTAATTGTTGCTGGCTTCCAAAAGTTACTGACTATGATTTTCATACCTGAGCTCCTTATGTGATCTCATTCTATTTTCTCTCTCTCTCTCTCTCTCTCTCTTATTTAGATTTGTTATGTCTTGTATAAAGCTTACTGTTTGTATTGTCGTACGCATATTTACTCTGTGTGATTTGTAGTTTGATGTATTACTAGTTGATTTATTAAAAACCCATATACTGACGATTGGCTTGGACTCCACCCCACTCACATTACGAGTCACTGAGATGTCTGATCTATAGCTACAAGCTCTAAATTTAGAAACTAAATTTATCATAAGGATAGGATAATATTTTCATGGCCAGAGAATACTTTTCCTTGAATTATAAGGCGTGATAACTTTATTGAAAATTGATAGGTCAACAGTGGTCTGCTGGACATACCACTGTTTGATTTGCAGTAATTTACAGTGAGAGATATCACAATAATTGGTATGAAGAATGGAATATTGACATATTAATGAGTAAGTTACAGTGCCCTGTGATATTTATTGGTATAGGCAATTGAGCTATTTTTCATAATCAATCAAATTTAATGTAACTGTCATCTGAGATATAAATTAATCATATTCCTGATTAATTATTCAAATTCCCTATATATCATTTGAGGTAATTACTATGTAAAACTCATTGTTGTTACAAGACTGTTAAAACTGATTTTTAGCCTTACAATCCTCTGAACACGCACACTAGAAAATTCGACCAGACCACACACCTATTGATTGTTGGAGTTATCTCACAGTAACACGAGATCTCACAGAGACTCGCAAGATCTAACATGAATACAGAAGAAAAACACATGGAGGACAATCGACGTTGTCAGCTGGCTCTCCTGGCACACATTCTACAGTAAATAACAAATGTAAAAGAAGATTATGGGTGATGTTCTTTCTCAGTACTCTACTTTTATGGCATGTTTGTGGCTGCCAATTTTAAGGTATAGAAGCATGCAACATCAGGTATTAGCTATTATGGTTATCACGACAGACGCAGCCAGATAAAGAGTCAAAAATAACAATCATGTTAATTCGGGGGTGCAAATCGGGCTTAAAATCTGCATTAAAATCTTCAAGTGTGTGTGGCCAGCCTTATCAAAACCTATTAGCATCTTTAGACATTTAATTATAATTTGAATATTCTACCTTCAGTACCGAGCTGAAGAAACGTACCCGCCAATGGATTTGTTAAATATAACATTTTCTAACCAAATTCAAAATATTCAATGCCCAAATTGGCTGACATAGTTAGAACCTGCTAAAATGTTTCTATCTAGGAAGGTTTCACTTCAAGTTTTATTTTCCAGTAAATAGAAGGCTTTATAAGAACTAATTAACTGTCAACAGGATTTTCACTTTCAGTTTCCTTTTCTGGTAAATGGAACACTTTATGTGAAATGGCTTGTTGCCAACACACCATTAGATCAATATTTCCTGGCACTGGACTTCCTCCAGCAGCATATATTTATGATGTCTCCTCTACAGCAATGGTTTTCTATCCTGGTCCGCTCTGCACATTTTGTATATCTCCCTAATTTTACACAGCTTTTACACACCTTATTCAGATAACCAGCTCAATAGGAGAGAGATCCATGAACAGAGGTGAGTGTGACAGATAAGGGAGACATACAAAATGTTCAGGATTAAGAACCACCACTCAACAGGGCCATAGCTAGGGCATGCAGGGCTCCGGTGTGGGTTAAACACAAATTAAGCTTGACAAACTTCATTAATATTAATTGTGTTAATACTATCTATGAAAACATAAAACTGGCACAGATATATGTATAATGACAATATAAATGAATTATGATTCATATCTTTATTATTATTATTATTATTATTATTATTAAAGCAAGGTTAGTGTCAGATTAGGGTTGTTTGATTCCTGGGGAAGTGATAAGGAAAATCCCAAATTCAGTATCTCAGAAAATTAGAATATTGTGAAAAGGTTCAATATTGAAGACACCTGGTGCCACACTCTAATCAGCTAATTAACTAAAAACACCTGCAAAACCCTTTAAATGGTCTCTCAGTCTAGTTCTGTAGGCTACACAATCATGGGGAAGACTGCTGACTTGACAGTTGTCCAAAAGACGACCATTGAAACCTTGCAAAAAAGGAGGGCAAGACACAAAAGGTCATTGCAAAAGCAGCTGGCTGTTCACAGAGCTCTGTGTCCAAGCACATTAATAGAGAGGAGAAGGGAAGGAAAAGATGTGATAGAAAAAAAGTGTATAAGCAATAGGGATAACCGCACCCTGGTGTAAGGGAAACAGGTAAATTTAGCTCAAAGGGTATCATTTAAGATTTTAAAGGGAATTTGAACAGAATCACTGTTTCACAGCTGATCACTGAGACGCCAAATATCCAAAGTATAGTGAAAACACTATTAATTAGCACAGTAACAAGACATTAACTAGGCAGTTTAAGACATTAACTTGTAAGCAGAAAACACAAGATACTTCTCTTTTCAATATGAATAAGGCTTTATTACATAAATGTAAGACATATGTGTTAGATTATCTTATAAGCACACGCACTCACACATTCACACAAGTTGCAGGAAGATAGAAAGTTAGGAAAGGATGAGTTTAAGAGAATGGAAATGTCGAATCCCAAGTTTACAGCAATACGTTAAATTGCATAGACATGAACAGCCATCAATCACTTAATTAACCCTCGCATTGAGTTCCTCAGTGAGGTTAAAATTATATTAGATAAACCAGTATAGATCAGTCTGGAGGTACTTGCATTGCCTGTGTAACGGGGGTTCCCTTTGTTGTCTTGAAAAGGGGGTTTCCCGATGTTGCTGATTGGCTGGAAGTTCAATAGTCATTGAAGAAACATCTTGGGAAGCCCGTAGTTGGGTGTCGTCTGAAGATGCTTGTGGGCCAGTTGTGGGCTGGTTGAAGTTGAACGGGCACTCGAGGTCAGACTCCGAGACACTGGACAGACTTTTGGCCACACCTCAAATGTTGTCCTGACCAATTACATATTGTCTTTGCTCTGGGTATCATAAATCATATGTTATCTTATCAAGCATGTGGTCTGAATTTTATAATACCCTCAATATCAGGGGTTTAGCCATTTACCCAAATCTGGGGCCTTGTAGAAACTCAATAGGCATGCAGTACAAACTTTGGTTCAGTTATACTAAGAACATGTTTGTCTTTCATCCTGCAAAGTTTGTTGAGGCTATGAATAACACTTTAAGATATTAATGCCCAAACATGGTTCTCTAATAGTGTTTTTGATGCTATAAAAATGACAATCTCAAGGACTGACAAAAATGTAATATTTTTACAGACCTTGGTTTTGGGACCCAAATATAATATAGAAAAACTCTTCATCTGAGATGTTGCTGCAACCACTTTCCTGGATTCTGACTGATTTGACATGGAATGAAGCCTCTATATTCTAATAGACACTAGCAGGAGAAGACCAGGGTTGATTTGGAGGTCTAAACACACCCTTGCCATGATAAACAGACCGTTGATATGGACGCGGAACGGACTATTTTCTTTAGCGGAAGCAATACAATAGTTTTTAAATCAATAAACTTGTTTTTAAATCAATATTTTGTGTCATATTATTTATTTATATGTATTTATTTATTTGTAGGTAGCCATGTAATAAGCGTCATAATGTATAGCGAGTCAGTTGTTATAGTGAATAACAACCCCTTCAGGCTGATTTTTCACCAGCAAGGAACGCAAACTCGCCTGTTGGCTGCTCATCGTGTTCAAAATGTCCCCCACGCTAGTGTTTCTTCTTCTCTTCTCTTTCCATGTCGGTGGTGGTGCCAAGAAAGTCAGTGGAGTTACATGACAGTTTACTAGCATGTGTGTGGATCTGAAGGCATTTGTGTGTGGATCAGCAAGACGGAAAATTAGTGCCAAAGGTCACGTGAAAGTTTTTCGTACATGTAGGATTTTGTTTTGTACATGAAGGTTTTTTTTTTTTACTTAAAGGATTTTTTTGTACTTGAAAGATTTTAGTTTGTACTTGGAGGATGTTTTTGTCATTGAAGAAATACGTTTCTTTGTATATGTAAAACATACTGTATTTGTTTGATAGGTACGGTTTTTATTTGCATAACAAAATGCAGTAGTTTGTGAGTGATGTTTTGTATTTGCAAACCACACTGAGTTTGTGAATCGTTGGGTGTGAGTAAAACATGTTTTTGTGTGTGTGTGTGTGTGAGGTTTTGGCATGATTCTCACTCTATAGTTTCCACAGTCAGTGATGGTTTGCGGTGCCATGTCATCTGCTGGTGATGGTCCACTGTGTTTTCTGAGGTCCAAGGTCAACTTGGACACGTCACTTCCTGTTTGTTGTTGGTGTCTGTACTGCGTTTGAGCTCCGTCACTATATTATTTTTATCGATTATTTTTTATCTTAAAAATCAATTTTATACACCATCCTTTCCGTTTCTATAACGTGTGAATATATCGTCTATCATATTCTACAAAAAAAAAACAATCAGAACACCTCATTATCACTAGTTTTATTTTGATCTCCTGGGTCTGCTATTAACTGATAGCCCATTAGCATCAGCAGCATGGTTGCTGCTTACCGCGCTTTCATTGCTAATACTCACACACATTAAAGCAATGGTACTCACTTTTACTTGCTTTAATGGCAGATGAATGTCTGCCTTTGATTGCAGGTGAGGACAGATTCGAGCTGCATTCGGTGCACCACGCTGCGGCAGAAGGAGACGCTGAAGAGGGACTTCAGGAGCCTGATAGAGACGGTTTGCAGCACGACGCCCGCGGCGACGATCGTCATGTCAGGTCCACTGCCCACGTATCAACGAGGACACGAAAGGTTTAGTAGATTTGTTGCTTTAAATTAATGGTTGTTATCTTGGTGTAAAGAACAGAAACTGCTATTTGTTAATAACTGGAATCTTTTCTGGGAGCGTCCTAGACTGTTTCGCGCTGATGGATTACACCCCAGCAGAATCGGAGCGGAGCTGCTCTCTGACAACATCTCCAGGACACTTCGCTCCATGTGACTAATAAGACAATTCTCAAATAACCATTATGATGACTTTTGTTCCACCCGCTTAAATGATAAAAGTACTTGTGCTGTAAAACCTATTAAGACTGTGTCTGTTCCCCGAATAGTGAGGTCAAAATATAAATATAATGGATCTAGAAAAAATCTTATCGTAATTAAACCAGAAAAATGTAAAGTATATGAACAAAAACAATTTTTAAAGTTTGGGCTCATAAATATTAGATCACTCACACCAAAAGCAGTTATTGTAAATGAAATGATCACAGATAATAGTTTTGATTTACTCTGCTTGACTGAAACCTGGCTAAAACCAAATGATTATTTTGGTCTAAATGAGTCTACTCCACCAAACTACTGTTATAAGCATGAGCCCCGTCAGACTGGTCGTGGCGGAGGTGTTGCAACAATATATAGTGATATTCTCAATGTTACCCAGAAAACAGGATACAGGTTTGACTCTTTTGAAATACTTCTGCTAAATGTTACTCTGTCAGACATGCAAAAGAAATCTAATGTATCTCTTGCTCTGGCTACTGTGTATAGACCACCAGGGCCGTATACAGAATTCCTAAAAGAATTTGCAGATTTCCTCTCAGACCTTCTAGTTACAGTTGATAAGGCGCTAATCATGGGAGATTTTAATATTCACGTTGATAATGCAAATGATACATTAGGACTTGCGTTTACTGACCTAATAAACTCCTTTGGAGTCTAGCAAAATGTCACCGTGCCCACTCATCATTTTAATCATACACTAGATTTAATTATATCGCATGGAATCGATCTTACTGATATTGTACCTCAAAGTGATGATAATTCTTGTGGCAAAAACAATTACTAACAAATAGCATCTCAGTGTAAGAGACAAGGAATCAAGTTATATTTAAGGAAATAAGTTTATTTTCCTTAAAGAGGTGCGTTCACTGTTTCAGCAGCTACCCTGAAACACAACAGACCTGAATCACACTGAAAACAGACAGCCTTATTATACTGTTATCACCCCCACTCCTTACAGGGCTCCTTCTCTGTAAATTTCCACTTGGCCCCGTAAACCAAAACTAGCTGTTTTCAGAAAACACAATGGTCCTCCTAACCCCCTGGGCTTTTATTATCTTCACACCCGTGAGGTCAAAGGTCTTTATTTATGGCTAACCCCTCTGATCTTTCCTGAGTAAATTACCCACACTAAAGACTTCAAAGGCTCTTTGTTTTACTGTGTGATGTCTTCGTTGCATTTCAGGTGACAAACATACATACTGAGAGAGAAACACAAGTTAAATCAAAAGGAAAAATAAAAATATATGAAAACCCACTAAATGTCTAAGAAAGTAAATAAGAAAGAGTAAAATATACATTTTTCTACAACAATTTCTCTTTATCATTCTCTGATAAACAATTTGGATTAATTAACATTAGTTTTGATTATAACAATTTCAAAACTCACTTTAATTCTATGCAAACTCATACATGATTATAATATCGAAAACTTAAATTATTATAATTCATTATTATAATTCATCACAGTTATAATCCTCATGTCTGACTTTCGTATACCTGATCAATCTTCACATTTCTGTGTAAATGTCATCACTCTCGTCACACTCATAATCATCACAATTGTGTTCACTATCTATTGGATAAGTGGTCAGTTTTACTGCTTGTATGGGCGTCCCAACCCTGACTTATCTCTGTACTAAGCTGGAAATACACCTCATAATTCATTGCAAGCAAAACATGATCAGAATTCTTATCAGAACAGTTTGAATTATCCAGTACATTCATCCTCCCCACAAAGACATAAACCCACCCGGCCCACAGGTTGTCAGTCCGCTCGGGTTCTCTTACGGCCTCTCTCATGGGTTCAATTATGTTGCAAAGTCAAAATGAATGTAATCTTACAAAGTCCACACGTTTCTGGCAGTCTGAATGGGTACCACGGTCTTGAGCGATCCATCTTGTCTAGTGATTGCAGATCTTTGCAATGTCTCTGGTTGTGGCTGCACAGATGGCTTTACTCTGCTCACCGGTCTTATCACTCCTCCTGAGTGACCTTGCTCTTGCACTTGGTGATTGGGCTCGATCTTGAGGCTTATTGTTGGACTTGTTGTTGTTGCTGCTGAGGCTCCTCCTACTGTTGCCCTTCCGATATGGGCAGAACCCTCCTGCAGTGGCTGGCGTGCACCCACGTAGCTCTCTCTCCCACCTTCACTGCCGTGTGTGTTCTCAGCAAAACTTGGAATGGCCCTAGTCACCGTTTCGTCCTCCAGTTCTTCCTCCTCAGGTCACGAATTACCACGTAATCCCCCGGCCTGATCTTATGCAGAAACGTCTCAGCAACCTTCCTCTGCCCATCTTTCACCTCCACAGAACTGTTGGATAACAGACAAGACATTTCTTTGCAGTAATTCAACATTTCATTTTCAGACACATCTGTTGATGGAAGCCTGTGTTTTCCCCCTTCTATTCCCATGAATGGTGGTCTTCCAAAGAGAATTTCAAATGAGCTCAAATATGTTTTGACTCTCTTTCTCATTCTCATGTACAATAACACGGTTGGGAGTGCTTTCACCTATGAGAGTCCAGTTTCCTCACAACACTTTGCCAATTTGTTCTTTACCGTCTGATTTTCCTGTTCAATAGCGCCTCCGCTGGCACATTGTGTAAGGCATAATGTGTTCTCATATCATTTCCTAAGAACTGACCCACCTGTTTTATTGCCTCATTGACAATGTTTACTCAAACGGCCCTTCTAGGTCTGGTTGGGATACCAGTTGCATTTTGACACCTTGTGCCACATTGTGTGTATTACAGATAAAACATTTTTTTTTTTTTATTATTCTCAGCGAATATTGTGGAGCCCTTGTTAAACCACAATTCTTTCATCTGTGCAATCATTCCCCCTTTTGATATATGGTCTAACCCATGTGTCAACTTAGAATAATATTTAAAAAAAAGAAATGTTTGGGAAAATGGGGCTCTCCACACGGTTTAAACAGCCTGACACCTTCCAGTTGTTTTTCTTAGCTCCTGTGGAAAAAGCTTGCATGCTCTGTATACAAGGAGAACTGTAAATATTAAAGGGGGGGTGAAATGCTCGTTTTCACTCAATCTCCTGTTAATCTTGAGTACCTATAGAATAGTACTGCATCCTTCATAACTCCAAAAAGTCTTTATTTTTATTATATTTATAAGAGAAAGATAGTCTGTACCGATTTTCCCCGGAAAAACACGAGCGCCTAGAGGCGTGACGTGTGGGCGGAGCTAAAGAATCACGAGCGCCAGTAGGCTTTTGTGTTGAGAGCGTTTGGAAGCTGTGACACAGATCCAGAGGCTGAAATTTAACAAGAGCAGCATCAGCAAAGGCGGTATGCTATGTGGTATGTACTGAAACTGTATATATTTGCTTAGCGGTTTTGGAAAATGACTAAGTTCCACTCTATGTCGTCTTTTTTTTTTTTTTTTTTTTTAAGCTGTACATGTGGAAAGTGCAGTTTGATGACAGCATCACATGTTGTTTACTTGATGTGCTTACGCGCTGATAGCTAAGTTAACAACACAGAGATATTTGAAGCAGTTTTACTCACCGCCTGTGGTTCCAACACACGATCGTGACCCTTTTCCATTGGGACTGCATTATCCTTAAGAAATAAACGATGTGCAATCCGAAATGCAGGGAACAAACACAAACACTTGCACAACTCCGTTGATGCTCTGTAAAAATAATCTCCGTCCACTGGTCCCTTAATGCTGTTTCTCTTTTGGTAATCTGTGCAGGGTTGTCTTGCCCTGGCAACCAAAAACACACTTCTTTTGTGACATTTCGCGACGCTCTCGCTCTGATCAGTGAAGTCTGTTGTGCTCTCAGTGCTCTGCTATACGGGAGCGTGCGCTTTTCCGGGAGAAGTGCCCTTAGGACCCATATAAGGAAATTCCGCTCCATCTAACGTCACACAGAGCCATACTCGAAAAAAACTTTCCGAAACTTGTGACAAACCGGAAGTAGTATTTTTGGAACAGAAATACTCCTTCAAACATACAACTTAATTTTTGAAACTTTGTCCATGTTTAGCATGGGAATCCAACTCTTTAACAGTGTAAAAAACTCAGTATTCTATTGTCTGGCAATAGAATAGCCTCGGGCAGGTCCGATACTAGAGACGCATTTAGTATCGGCCTACCTTATAATTTCAAGAATTTTCTGACCCCGAAAACATATCGCGAGTCTGTGCATATCATCACGCCTTTATCTGCTGTCAGTTTACACACTTCGGTCAATGCGACCAGTTCTGCTGTCTGCGCAGAATAGTGTGATGGTAATTTCAGAATTTCAAATTCAGTCGTTACAGCATAACCCACTTTATTCTGCCGTTTGTGGATCTTTCGAGGTAGACCCATGCACAAACAGGACATTTTCATAATTATCAAGTGGTATGTCTTAAAGGTCTGGATGTGGTGTGTTCGAGTGCTGAAAGACAACCGTGATGTTCCTCTCTATCCTCCTGTGTGGGCAGAAGGGTGGCATGATTCAAAGTTGTGCATAGTTTTACAGTTATGTTTGGCATGTCCAACAAAATCTTATGATACCTCAACCATCGGGCTGTAGACAAATGTGACGTTTTCTGCTCTTGCAAAATAATGGATACTACGTATGGAACCATTAAAGTCAAATCAGAGTAGCCTACAAATTATCATGAGGCCATCACAGCCAGCTCGGCCACTGCCACTGCTCTCAGGCAGTGTGGAAGTCCTGCAGCTACAGCATCAAGTTTAGTTGAAAAAGGCCACAGGTCGCAGTCTGTCACCATGAGTCTGCAAGAGAACAGAAGACATAAAACCATTCTTTTCATCAACCATCTGTACAAGCAGGCGGTTTATGATAGGAAGGCCTAACGTTGGAGCCAGAGTCAATTGCACTTTCATTTTATCAAATGCTTCCTCAGCCTCGCTTGTCCAGACAAGTCTGTCACCTGACTTCAGCCTTTACCCTGTCATTAGGGCTTGTAAAGGCTGCTCAAAAATGGCATAATTATGGATGAATATTCTGCAGTAAGCAAACATCCCCAAGAATGACAGCATCAGTTTCTTTGTAACTGGTTTTGGGACCTCTTTTATGGCCCGCACCCATTTTATCAGACAGTGCTTTGCTATTTGGTTTGATAACATGTCCCAGGAAGGTTACTTCCTGTTTCACAAACTGCAGCTTTAAAAGACTAAACTTGTGTCCCCCCTGCTCAAGATGCTTCAGGAGAGTCACAGTGTCGGCAATGCAGGTAGTTTTATCTTTGGCACAGATTAATAAATCATCGCTCTGCCCACAATTTTGACAATATTTCTGCCAAAGAAATATCAATGTCTGAGGCAGAAATAGCCCCATTTTTTTTTTTACGCACATCATTCTTCACAAAAGAACAGTTCTCAAAACCTGCACATCAAAATCGCAGTTTGATTTAAATGCTCCAACACTTTTGCTCTGTGCTATGTCTTTATCAACTTCAACCCAGTCTGTGGCCTGTATGCACTTTTTCACAAAAAGCCCTAAATCTTTCCACTGCTGCTTTATGACATTACACACATTCAGGTGGGGAACACTCTCTTCTGTCATTAAATAACACTGCAATTGTTGTTCATTCAAACTCACAGAAAGCACACACACACACATTCTCTGTTTAGAAGATCTTGTCAAATTTCACACTTTCATTCTCCACACCACTAAACCAAGTTTCTTCATACTCTGAGTCTCACTCAACTACGACTTGTGAGGTGCAATGCATTTTATCAGGCTTCATGTGTTGATTGGTGTTGTTCAAACCTTAGCCAATTTCAAAATCATCTCTGCCCAATTAACTTCTTTTATCTACCATTCGTAAGCCTACTGCGGCTCAAATTCAGAACATGTTTTTTGTGGTGCTTCCTCAATGCTAATTACATAGGAATCAGCACTGAAGGTCAAATTTAATTCACACATTCAATCTCTGGCCATCAGATGATGGATCAAATGGCCTGAAGCCGAAGTGCTTTCATACACTTTTCCTGTCATTTTCGGCACACATGGCAAGTCACATGGTCGTAAAGTGCTCTGGCACTCTCCAGAGTCGACTTAAAAGTTATTAATTATTACTCCCTCTACTATTATTGGTTATCTTGGCATATGAGAAAACCCTGTGCTTTTGTACAGTTTTAAACATTCTTCAGAAACACTTCTCAAAACTTCATCATTCACAACATTGTTCAAAACACACAAAGATTTGCAAGCAGATTCTTCATTGCAGATAGTAGACAGTAAATCAGTGTATGTGTTTGTGCGTGTTAGAAATAAATGTTCACTTCCCTTTCTCGTAGTCAGCCACTGACCTCCTCGAACTGGACCATCTCCGTCCTGCTCTCCGTCTCTTTAATCTTTTCAGTGTCCACACGCGGAGGAAATTCTGCGCTTAATGCATTAGTGACATTTTCCACTTCTTTCCTGTATGGTTTGTTGCTTTCATGGTCCCAGTCTGTGTGCACACGTCTCACGTCCGTTGTCGCCAGTTTTCCGCTCACCTTATGCCAGTTCGTTGGACCTATTTTCACACCCAGCATCCGTCTCAGTTCTTGTGAAGTCGGGCTGAACTCTTGGGACAGTAAAAGCTGTTCTTTCACAAACCTTTTGCTCGCGTCCTGTGGATCTGGTAAAATTAGATGTGCCATCACATCTCTCATATCACTGACCAAGCTCTAAAAACAAAACAAAACAAAAAAAGCATTGGCCCATCTGGACCTGCAACTTCAACCATCGGAGCTCTTATGTTTTCGGCGCTGTGTCTTTCGGAGCTGTGACGCTGATCTGTCCACTTTTCACTCTCTGCCTGCTGGTGCTTGGTCTTACTGAATCAGTTGTGCTGGGAACAATTTCAGACGCGTTCCCGAAGGCGTCCTGTTCTTCGTCATGTGCACTGTTGTGTCTGCCGCTGCTCGCGCTCTTATCGCTGCAACTCGTGCTGTATTTTGTGCTGATTTTTGGAACGGAGAGCAGTCGAGATCATGGTCCAGTTTCAGGGCTGTCAGGTCTGCCACAGGGTAGTGATGTTTATAAGCCGGCGGTGCTGACCCAATCTTGGGTGCATATTGGAAAACACAAACACACTTTTCATTAGTAGCATTTTGTTCTGGTGGAGCTGTTTTCTCACACACATTCTCTTCCATCTTTTCATTTCATCCCTACATGCCAATTCTTTCTGTATTTGCTTACGTTCTCGAACTTTCAGCCTCTTCTAAACAACAACCTATAGTCTGAGTACATCCCTTACATTCTTGACGAACACATACAACAACCATTCTGTTTCTTTTTCTTTCTCTCTTTTTTTTTGTTCTTTTCAACTGACTCTCTCACAACATTCAGTCTTACTTTACTCAATGTCCCTTCTTCAGGAAAATCATGATATTTTATCAGCTTTTCTGTGTACACTTATGCCCATAATTCTTTTTCTATTTGACCGAAAACTTTTGTATACAAATTTTGCTAGCTTACTGTCAGAGGTGGGACAAAGTCATTGTTATGCAAGTCACAAGTAAGTCTCAAGTCTTTGCCCTCGAATCCCGAGTCAAGTCGAGTCAAAGATGAGGCAAGTCCTGAGTCGAGTCAAAAGTCAAAGCCAACAAGTCTCAAGTCGAGTCCAAAGTCCTACCATTTTAGTTTTGAGTCATTTCAAGTCGTCTTACCACAGAAATAAAATGCCTTTTGCAACTCAACAGCCTTTTGCAATGGCCTGTTTTTGTCTCATGTGTGTTGGAGAGACTGAGATATACATTTTTGTTTATCCGTCTAGCAGCAAGGTAGAAATGGTACTTTAAAACGGACGTTGACATGATATTGGTGAGGTTTTCCATCCGAGTGTGCTACACTCATGTACCTCATATAATCTGGGTTCAAAAATCCCTATTTTTGTTAGCATGAACAAGCAAGGGAGACGTGTGTTTATGGTCTCGTTGATACAGTATGGTACATCCAATAAGGTGCTTAGCATTCATTCAAAACTTACCTTTCTTTGTGCAACTTCAGGTGTCGTACGTCACCTGTAGGAGAAAAAAAATCAATCCGTGGTGACAGTTTTGCAATACGTCCCCTCAGTTTATAAACCATACTCACAAATTCATAAACTGTTCCCTCGGTTTAACAAATCGTGCCTACGAATTTCCAGTCCGTGCGCTCAGATTTTGTAAACCATACCCTCGGTTTTTGAATCCGTACCCACAAATTCATAATCCGTGCGCATACTTTCTCAATCAGTTCCCATGGATCTGTAAACCGTAGCTACTCACGGATTCATGCAGCAAGCTCCTACGTGTTAACATACAGTTTTATTGAATATTATTATGTGGATTAGGTTTAGTAATAATAAGGAATAATCTTATAATAGCACTTGAGTATTATTGTACAGAAAACCTGGCACTGTGACTAACTCTGTAGTATTTTTTTCCTCTTTTGTAAATTGTTTTGGATAAAAGATTCTTATGCATAACCTGTATAATAATATATAATAATGATAAAAATAATTTGTATAATTTTAATTTGTAGTCTAAATAAATGAGTACAAGAAAATAATTCATGAATTGCTTTATTTTTAAATAACCTTTGACAGTTTTGGAAATGCTTGTCTACAATTCTTTCTTAACATGCATGAAGAATTATTTTTCTGATTTTATTATACTAAGCTCCATCCACCCCACCTGCCGGAGTTAGATGCATCTTTCACTGTTAATGTTATTATTAAATAATGAGGTCAAAAATAACATTGCATTCAGTTAGAGAGAAAAGGAATGAAAACATAACCGGCATATTATTTGTTTTGTTTTGCTTTTTACCCTTATTTTCTTTTTCTTTTTAGCGTTTTTTTTTTTTTTGGCCATAAAATAAACGCTAAAAAGAAGACTATTTTGTGAATGCTGATCGTGGACTTATATGTGGATACTATGAAAAATAATGTTTAATAAACAGAAATGAATCTGCCGGTGGGGGCGGAGCTACAAATGCGTGTCAGTTTACAGATCCCTGGGAACGGATTGTGAAAGCGTGCGCACGGATTATGAATTTGTGGGTACGGATTCAAAAACCGAGGGTATGGTTTACAAAATCTGAGCGCACGGATTGTGAATTCGTTGTCACGGTTTGTTAATCCGTGGGTACGATTTGTTAAACCGTGGGAACAATTTATGAATTCGTGAGTACGGTTTATAAACTGAGGGGACGGATTGCAAAACCGTTGCCACGGATTGATTTTTTTTTCTCCTACAGGTGACATGCGGGGCTCCGTAATACGGAGAGGGACGGATTGCAAAACCGTCGCCACGGATTGATTTTTTTTTTCTCCTACAAGTGACATGCCGGGCTCCGTAATACGGAGAGGGACGGATTGCAAAACCGTCACCACGGATTGATTTTTTTCTCCTACAGGTGACATGCGGGGCTCCGTAATACAGAGAGCGGCGCTGCCGTGTGAACATTTGTTTTCCCCAGGTTTTCATGGGAAGTAGCAAGTCTTCTTGAGTCAAAAGGCGCAAGTCCAAGTGAAGTCACGAGTCATTGATGTTAAAGTCCAAGTCGAGTTGCAAGTCTTTGTACATTTTGTCGAGTCGAGTCTGAAGTCATCAAATTCATGACTCGAGTCTGACTCAAGTCCAAGTCACATGACTCGAGTCCACACCTCTGCTTACTGTTTGGTGATCCCATGTTGGCTGACTTCAATATCTTCTGGATTTCCTTCGACGAACGTCTATAATCTGTTAAACGTCTTCAACAGATCTGATTTTGTCACCTCAAATCGGCAAGGTTAGCAAAAATGCTCTGTAATTAAAGCTTACTCAAAATCTTCACTCGCTTGAATGATTCTAGTTCACCTAATCAGCTGTGGTTCTTCCGTCCACCTACAAGCTAGTTTTCGGCATAAAATTGACTCGACTTCCCCATGTTACAATTTACCCCTCGAAAACCTTCTCTGCTCGCACCAAAGTGATGGTCAGCCACTATGGTTCACACACAGTCATATTGAATTACATCACTCAAAATAAACAATTTACAGTCTCTTACCTGAGATGCTTTTACTGCCACCGGGTTCTTTCTGATCTCATCTGAGTCACTCTGGCCCTGAAAACAGTTTTGGCTCTTCTCTCTCAATTTTCGAGGTAAGACCAGAGCCTGGTGCTCTGAGATGATCACTTCATCAAATCCGCTCAGGACCAGAAGAAACCACCGTGAGATCCCACTATTCTGACACCAAATTGTTGTGGCAAAAACAATTACTAGCATCTCAGTGTAAGAGACAAGGAATCAAGTTATATTTAAGGAAATAAGTTTATTTTCCTTAAAGAGGTGCGTTCACTGTTTCAGCAGCTACCCTGAAACACAACAGACCTGAATCACACTGAAAACAGACAGCCTTATTATACTGTTATCACCCCCACTCCTTACAGGGCTCCTTCTCTGTAAATTTCCACTTGGCCCCGTAAACCAAAACTAGCTGTTTTCAGAAAACACAATGGTCCTCCTAACCCCCTGGGCTTTTATTATCTTCACACCCGTGAGGTCAAAGGTCTTTATTTATGGCTAACCCCTCTGATCTTTCCTGAGTAAATTACCCACACTAAAGACTTCAAAGGCTCTTTGTTTTACTGTGTGATGTCTTCGTTGCATTTCAGGTGACAAACATACATACTGAGAGAGAAACACAAGTTCACGAGTTCACCCTTACATCTAATCTGAAGGCAAATAGTAGGCATATTTTGGCGTGCTGTCCTGGGGGAGGGGTCCGGGCCCGGAGCATAGCCCGAACCCAAATAACTCCCCCTATCCCAATTTGGGATAAATAGATTAGAAGTGAGGAGTTGGGGTGGAGGAGGGTTGCCGAAAAACTGTCGTGGGACAGGAGGTAGGAAGACTGGATATATATACGCGTGCGTGCTATAAGATGATTAGCTAAACGAGATGCACCTGTACCAAATTGGATGATTATCTGATCGTGCTTCTCCCGAACTTTGTTAATAAAACCACATTTCACGAGTTCACCCTTACATCTAATCTGAAGGCAAATAGTAGGCATATTTTGGCGTGCTGTCCTGGGGGAGGGGTCCGGGCCCGGAGCATAGCCCGAACCCAAATAACTCCCCAAAAGAAGCTTAAAGCCATAGGACAGCAGCCAGAGAGATAAAATTTAGTTGCCCCCCAAAATATGCGTGTTGGGAAGAAAATGCAGAGCGACCTGGAGAGCCCGTGCAGTGTTCGACGAGAGCTGCGGCTCGCAACGTCTTACCGGCGAGCCCTCCATGCCGCTTATGGGAGGAGCACAATGCCAGATATCAAGAAATGAGGGACTCTTGCTGCCTCCGAAGGGAGCTGCGGCTCTGCTGCACCGGAAGGGAGAGTCCCTCTTGCGGCTGAGTACGAGGCGCGGTTTGTTGCATCTGATGGAGGGCTCTCACTGCGACTGAAGGGAGCCAGCGACTGTATCCCATCGGGAGGGAGATCCCTGGCCGCCATAGAGTATGCAACATAACTCGGACGGGGGGTTCACACTGCGACCGAAGGGAGCCGTGGGTCTGCTGCACCAGAAGGGAGAGCCCCGTCAGATGCTAAATAGGCAATGAGATTGGAGCCGCGGTTTGGCGCGTCGGATGAAGGGCTCCTAATGCAACCGAAGGGAGCCAGCGGCTGTACCCCATCGGGAGGGAGATCCCTAGCCATCGTGGAGCATGCAACATAACTCAGATGGGGGGTTCACACTGCGACCGAAGGGAGCTGTGGGTCTGCTGCACCGGAAGAGGAGCCCTAGTCCGATGCTGAGAAGGCAAAGAGACGCGACTGTTGGAGGGACTCCCGCTGCATCCGAAGGGAGCTGCGGCTCTGCTGCACCGGAAGGGGGAGTCCCCCATTGCGGGTTTATGGAGGCACGGTTTTTTGCCTCTGAGGGTTCTCCCAGCCTCCGTAGGGGGTTCGCAACTCTGCAGCAGGAGTGCTGCCCCGGAGGGGAGAGCCCTGATTGACGCTAACTAGAATACGACTGTTGGAGGGACTTTTGCTGCGTCCGAAGGGAGCTGCGGCTCTGCTGCACCGGAAAGGCGAGTCCCCCTTGCGAAGCGAGGCATGGCTTGATGCGTCTGATGGAGGGCTCTCACTGCGACCGAAGGGAGCCAGCAGCTCTATTCCCCCGGGAGGGAGAACCCTATCCGCCCTTGAGCATGCAACATAACTCAGACGGGGGGTTCACCCTGCGACCGAAGGGAGCCGTGGGTCTGCTGCACCGGAAGGGAGAGCCCCATCAGATGCAGAATAGGCAAGAAGATTCGAGGAACGGTTTGATGCATCGGATGGAGGGCTCCTGCTGCGACCGAAGGGAGCCAGCGGCTGTGTTCCCCCGGGAGGGAGATCCCGGTCCGCCCTTGAGCATGCAACATAACTCAGACGGGGGGTTCACCCTGCGACCGAAGGGAGCCGTGGGTCTGCTGCACCGGTAGGGGAGCCCCGTCCGATACGGAGTAGGCAAGAAAACGCGACTGATGGAGGGACTCTCGCTGCGTCCGAAGGGAGCTGCGGCTCTGCTGCACCGGAAGGGAGAGTCCCCCTTGCGACTGTATAAGCGGCTTAATTTGATGCATCGGATGGAGGGCTGTCACAACGACCGAAGGGGGCCTGTGGCTCTGCTGCACCGGGAGGGATACCCCCATCTGCCGCTGAGCGCGCAGCGCAACTCAATGACAGATGAAAGGCTCACACTGCGACCGAAGGGAGCCACTGCCCAGCTGCACCGGAAGGGAGAGCCCTGTCCGATGCTGAAATAGGCAAGGAGATTGTAACGATGGCTGGAGGGCCCTTACTTTGGCCGAAGAAACGATAACTGAGAGGCTTCTATTATTCAAGTACACAACATGATTTAAGGAGGAATATATAAATTTTTTTTTTTTTTTTTAAATGTCTGATGAACGACAACCGAGGGCATCTATCGGATTATGTGAGAGGCCCCTTTTGAGCTGCTTAAGATTAGGGCTGAAACGATTCCTCGAGTAACGCGATTACAAAAAATGATGTAGGCAAATTCCTCTGCTTCGAAGCCTCTTTTAATTTATTCTAAATCTCACGTCGGGTTCTTTCGCAATGAATTTTTTTTTTTTTTTTTTTTTTTTTTTTTTTTTTTGAATGAATTAATCAAAATAGGTAATTGCACTTACATCCGATTCACGAATTAATATCTCTAAATATTAAGACGGAACAGTGTTTAAATGTAAATCCTGCATGTTCTGTGTGTCTCTGTTAATGAATGGAGCAGGAGCGCGACTTCCTTTTTCACACACACACTGAAGCGCGCATTACTCTCGCGGTAATTTCTGCGTCTGCTGTCTCACTAAATGAGGACTTGAACACATGAACAACATCTCCAGAACTGCTCTGACAGTCAGTTCATGAGCATTTGACTTTAAGTAAAACTAGCATCACATCACATACACAGAACTGAAAAGGTACGTCAACCCGACTAAATAAAGGTCCGGGGTCCTGACATTTTATCCTACCCATCAGATTTACTGTGCATGCGCACATCAGTATAATTAAGCAACAACACATTTTGTTACTCGATTGATTAATTTTTTTTTTTTTTTTTTTTTTTTTTTTTTTTTTTATACCAGAGTCGTTGATGAAATGAGGGTCCATCGTGAATTTAGATTGGGCGTTCCGGAGTTAGACAAAAGCGAGCCTGATGAGGTTGAATTGGAGAATGGACATAAAATATATATTTTTATTTATTTATTCATTTATTTATTTATTTATTTATTTATTTTTGAGGCTCTTGCGGCAGCGAGAATTGCGGCAGTAGGGAAGGATGGAAAGGGCTCCTGCGGGAGCAGACACTGCTATGGCAGTGGTGAAATATAGGTAGAGGCTCCTGCGGAAGCGGAGACTGCTGCGGCAGTGAGGAAAAAACAGAAAAGGCTCCTGCAGGAGCGGAGACTGCTGCGGCAGTGAGGAAAAAACAGAAAAGGCTCCTGCGGGAGCGGTCAATGCTGCGGCGGTGGGGAGATACAGAGAAAGCTCCTGCGGAAGGATGGCTGAAGTGAGGATTGACCATTACAGATAGATAGGGCATGTTAGGAGAGTTAGCTATGGTAGATTAGGAGTTTTAGTGAAAGGGGATGAGCTGGCGTTAGAGGGGTTGGCTGAAGAGGGTTCGAGATAGATATATAAATAAATAAAATAATCGGCCTGACCAATAATAGGTCTTGGTACCCTCTGCCTTCTGGCAAATCTGGAGCTGGAGGCCACTGAACAGAAAAATGGTTAGTAGCATGAGGGAGCGGAAGAGTTGAGGGCGCGTTTACGAATGGAGGCGGCCTCACGTTTGCTTCAGCTGCTGTAGCTGTGGGTCGTGGGAAGGGGCTGGGGTGTGTGATGTCTTGAAGAACCTGTGTAGCCTGCACTGCTAGCAGAAGTAACAGGATGGAAATACTGAGATGTGCAGGCCCGTGTTGCAAGTAAAAGTAGCTTCATGCTTGCTTTGGCTGCTGTAGTTGTTGGCTGATTTGACAATTGCTCAAACCTTGTCTGAATTAATACAGTCCTGTTGGAAAAGCATCTTTTCCTCTTGTTTTGGCCTTTGGGCCCTTTTAAACAGCCTCCGGAGCAGATAAATTTGGGATGCTGTTTTCCTGTTGTAGTATGGACTGTGAAAATAGAGGCTTTGAAACAATGTAGCATGTTTAGTTTTATAAACCATTGTACCAATAGACATGTCTATAGCAGTAACGTTAATTGCAGTAATTCAAATTCAAGCCGTTTCTAAAGACATTTACTTTGCATGCTTTTCATATAACAGTCCTAAAAAGACGATAGAAAATTTACTCACACTTGTTGTTCTGCAGCCAAACACGAGGCAGTAGCGTGAAAAATTCTGAATAATCATGCCAGTAAATGGTGAAATATGTCCTTAAATAATTGATCCTGCCGGAATAATTGCATGAAACTTATGTCTGTATCATCTCAGTGAGGTTTAAACATGCACAGTAAAGCAAATGTAATGTCTTTAGACATTTCGGTGTGGATGACAACTCTGCAAAAAGCCTTTGCTTCGTGGTTAAAAAGTGGCATCGTCATCGGACAAAGTTAAGTCATAACGCCGTTTAACAAATTTTGGCGTCTTCATAAGCGCATTCTATATATAACGTCTATTTAAATTGTTCAGATGAGCAAATCACGAGGTTTTCTTGCATGATTAGCATTTTAATTGTTTGGTCAGACGGTTCATATATTGATCTATATATTCACGTTCATAAATCGGGGATTAAACGTGGAATTTATCTTTTGTATGCTAAATATGTAAAAAATATGTGCACAGTACCTATAACTGCGCTTTACATTTTGCAAGATTGACATGCTAAATGGCTAACTGACCCGGTTTACTCTCATCTTAACAAAATTGATAAGAGTTCCTTGCGTTTACGAACGACATGTATCTGTTTAATCAACTCGACATGTATACCGGTTTAGTCCTTTCGTTCATGAATGAGAGCTCTCGATCTCTGAGACTCATATGAAACTCGCTCATTGTGGATGACAACTCTGAAAAATTCTTCATGAATGAGTGTAAACCGAGAACGATTCGTTCGCCTAGAAGATTCATTCGAAAAAACGATTCTTTCACGAACGACATGCCACTACAACAACGCACGGTCTTCGCCGCTAGTGGAGGCAGCATCGAACTGCGCCACGGCTGAAAAAGCGAGAGAGGTTTACTGCGCTGAGAACTGGAGCACGGCTGCGATCCAGCATTATAATAGAGCCCGGTCCTGGCGAGAAAATCGTGTTGCCGAGTGAGGCGAGCTCAAGGATTTGCACGAGCTTTTGGCCACAACGTGTGGCTTGGCGAGAAGAGCAGCTGACGCGATTACGCTTGTTGGTGTTCGGCGGATAGATATCTTCGTCGGAAGGAAGATTGGGCCTGTGATAAGATGACGGACAGCGCGAACCGAATGCTGACAGAGCGAACCGAATGCTGACAGACGGTCTATGCCGAAAAACTGTCGTGGGACAGGAGGTAGGAAGACTGGATATATATACGCGTGCGTGCTATAAGATGATTAGCTAAACGAGATGCACCTGTACCAAATTGGATGATTATCTGATCGTGCTTCTCCCGAACTTTGTTAATAAAACCACATTTAAATCAAAAGGAAAAATAAAAATATATGAAAACCCACTAAATGTCTAAGAAAGTAAATAAGAAAGAGTAAAATATTTTTTTTTTTCTACAAAAGTTATCTTTAATGTATTACAGTTTTGAATAATACTGGATAATTTGGTTAGTGACTTAACCAATCTGTCACTGTTTTTCTGCTGTCAAGTCTAAAATATTTACCTTTACCATTCAAACAACAAAGTGTTAACTTGTTAAAAGTTAGACCCTCATTTAAATTTAGGCATGGATTTTAAACCCATTTTGCAAACTTAAATTTCACAAATCCAATCATATAAACACTCTTAAACATATTAATCCAGAGAGTGATTTAAATCAGCATTATAAAAGACAAAACAAGTCATTATTACCAGTAGCAGACAGAGCTGGATAACCAATCCACTTAAAGCTCGTCCCATGTTCGGCATTGTCTTTTCATTAGTTTCACTCAGAATTATCGACTTCTGTAAAGTAATTTCACTTAACACATTTGTAATGATAAAACACTCATTCCAGAGGTTAGTGACACAATTGAAACAAAACAGGAACAGAATCGCCCTCCAAAAATATATAGTAGCCATCCTCGTGCATTCACATACTTAACACATGAATATTTTAACAGCTCATATTTAAGGTTTTCCTTTTGGAATTAAATCGGAAGGATTTAAACTTAAACATTGTCTGTGCATTTTACCTAGTTTGAACCTAGTCTCTTATCTAATCTCAAAGTTTGCCTGTTCTTTAATGATTTTTATTTAGAGTAAAATCAGCTGGGTTGTTTTGGTCTTCAAATCATTGCTCTGTTTTGGTTACTCTTTCTTAGCAGGCCAATAATAGAAGAAGAGCACCATCCCTGCCTCCACTCAAGCACTCTCTCTCTCTCTCTTACTCTGCAAAATATTAGTTATTTATTTATTTTACAGTTTTCAACAAACTTAAACTTAGACTATAATATCAAATTCATTACAACATATAACCCTTAATCATTCAAATATGTTAAAAATGTCAAAGTTTCTATATCTCAAATCTCAGTTTAGACTGTTTAAAATACATAATGCTAGGAACATTTTTTTTATTATTATTATTTTTACATTACATGCTTAAGTCCCTTAACCTTTGTTATCTAAACCATCTCTTGATTAATCAGAAGCAGTCCTCATTTTTAGCCACCACCATATCTTGTTATCATCTTGTGCCATGCCTAATGACCTGCATGAGTAAAGACTATGATATAGACATATTAGTTCAATATCATTTTAGCCACATAAGAAGTCATCACATGGTCTCAGATGGTTCTTGAAAGCCCATTGCCATTAACTCTTTATAAATAAGCCTCTTTTCCTCAGGGTGTGATCCCCTGGCATAGTTGCATCAAGTTGTGGACGCTTGTCACAACAATCAGTCAAGGAATGCGGTTGCTGGTGATCAGGTCTGGAGGAGCTCACATTTTGAGGAAGATTGCTGTACTTCCTACAGTTCCCCTCTTAATGATGCTCTAGGCCAGGGGTTCCCAAACCTTTTAGCCCGCGACCCCCATGATAAATGCGCTGCTGCCCCGCGACCCCCGACCCCACCTCAACAACCCTTCTCGTCGCGTGAAATGTACAGCAAATCGATTTTATGCCCAGTCTCAAAGCACACAAAGTTATATTTTATTGTTCAACGTGCAAAATCAGTGTTACAATTCTGCATGAGCTGCTCGATATCCACCTGTTCTCTCTCGGAAAGTAACTGTGCAGCTATGTTGGGCTGAACTCGTTCATTATTCTGCCATCAGGAACCAGATAACGGCATTTTAGCTTACTTTGAATGAGAGAGAGAGAGAACTCTGAGGGATTCAGGACTCGTAACAATGCATTTTCATTCATTTTTAACATAATTTCATCGTACTATCATTTTACTCTAGCCCAGTTTAAAACTTGTCAGAAATTATATGCATTTTAAAAATAAACATCTTTATATTTGTATTTTTTTACTTTATTTTCGCAACTCAAATGTTTCTCAAAGTTCTTTGCAGTCATTGTCATTACTTTTACATCAACATGTATTTATCCATTCACTTAATTCTGGCCATGGCTTCTGAATTTCAACATTGGTTTTAAATCTGTCAGAGGTTATCTGACCCAGGAATATTCCTTCGGGTCTTGCTAGCATGCTGTCTTCAAGGTTACTTTGAAACCCCCGTTTATGTTACTTGTTTATACTTTATCATCTCATAAACAAAAAATAATTTTCTTTTCTCTTCTTTTTTTTTCTTTTTTTATGATGCTGCATGGCTACAATTTTGCAATCCAACAATAAAATGACTCTTTTGGCCAAACATTAGTAAATATAGGAATTACAAATTTTCCACTCAGAACATGTCCCTGGTATTTTTACTGTTTAAGCCAGAATCATGGTGGGGGCCAGCATGAGATAAAAACAACTGCTTCATTGTAGTCAAAGCAATCTTATCTTTTAAAGCAAAACATAAGCTTCTCAGTTTTTCCAAAATGCTACTGCCAATTTGTGTGCCTATACAGTTTTTCTTTCAACAATTATGGAACTAGAACAGATCTTATGGTATCATTCTTTGTCATTTAATACTTTCCCTTTGCATATATCCCTATATTTTTATAGGTGCACATATGAATTATCACTATTTATTTTTAAACACTAATTTTGGATACTCTTTTCCCTAACCACTGACCTGGCCTATTTCTAAGCTCGGGGCGCCCCCGTCTGTAATGGTGGGTGATCGAGAGTTGGAAGAGCGAGATACGACTAGAACCCCGTCTAGCGTCTTACATTCTTCTCGGGATTTCCCATACCCCTACTTTGGCTTCCCTGGCCGTAAATGCACTGCCCTTTATGGCCTCTCGTGCTTTTCGGCTCTCTGTGCTTGACCCAGCACTGCCTATTTACGGCCCTATGTGTCCCTTGTCCCTCGGTGCTTGACCCAGCACTGCCCTTTACGGGTTCACATGCCTGTTAAGAATGCGTTTTTGTCCCCCCCTGGACTGTGCACACCTAGAAACAAATTTTTACGTCTCTCTCTAAGACCTATAGGTGTGCACCTGTTCCCTCTGTAACTGTACACATCTCTAAATATCTTATATCAAGACCTACCGATGTGTACTTGTACCCCTTATACTCACAAGGTTACTTATTTACAGGTATATTGTGACATCAATTTACCTTACTCCATCCTGGAGCTGGTGTCTACCCCCTCACGTCTGAGTGAGTCTATCGTTCCTCCTTCTCTCGACCCCCTCCACTTACAGACAGTCCCTAACCAATAATATTAAATCTAAAATCTTTCCTACCTTGGTTTGATGATTGATCAGGGATGTCACCAAAGAACTATTGCCCGCATTCTCCACCATTAACTGTAGGGGAATTTACAGTTAAAACCCAAGGACCAGATATTTGGCAATGAAGACCAGGACTCAGAGATGAGTTCAATTAATAATAATAATTATACTTGAAGAAAATAGTTTGCAATTTCATCACGCAGAAGTCAGCTTCAACACTCTCGAAGGAGTTCGCAGGCCGCCCCCCGTACAACAATACAAAATCATCCACAGTTATACCCTGACAGAGGATACTAATTGCGTCAATACATAAGTCAACAAAATTCTGATTGGTTCCAAAACCTAGATAAAACTCTCCAAAGACGTAGATCTGATACGCTGGACACTGGCAGTTGATTGTTTGTCCTGGGACTGTCTGAGCTTCTCCCTGTACAGACAGATACTAACACACATACACATAAAATTCAAGGCTTTCTAGCACTGGCAAGTGTCTTATCATTACGTTCACACATAATATGTGGACATTAATCTTGAGGAAAAGAAATACAAGATAGAACAGAATTCTTAATATCTAGTATACATTTAGACATGTCAAAGTACTACATGTCTCCCTCATAGCACGTAGTCCCTTTTAGCTGACCTTGTGACCCTAGGAGAAAGAATACTCTCACGTATGTTCCTGTCTGTAAAACCTAAACACAACTAAAAGAGAAAATATATTTCTGAGTGAGCATGCCTCAATCAATAGTACATAGATGGCTTTTTCTCATTTAGTTACATCATACAACAATCTTGGAGGGTAAATACTGATCAAACACATCATTAATAATTACACAATATTAATGAGATAATATATTGGGAAGAAAGGATATAATTGGCATACACTCCACATCCTCTCCTTCAATTAAAACAGACAGGGCTGTAACGTAACCCATTAAAAAACGCACACCAGGTCTACACCGGACTGAGTGATGTTTACCCAGTGATGTATACACTGGACGCCGAGTGGATGGTTAGATGCATGATGGGCTAGTATTAACAAATAAAAAAATTATAATAAAATAAAATAAAGGTCTTTCCAGCATTAAGATGATAACATTACTGTTTTTTTTTTAATCATGTTGTCTTAGTTATACATTTGACTGGTAAATGAATGATAAAGAACTATATTAAAACTTGTTTTTAAAAATTTCTTTGTCATTTTGAATATTGATTTTAAAATCGATTTAAATCATAAATCTGTTTTTTTTTTTAAAAATCTGGGATTTTTTTAGGCCATATGCTATCGCCCAGCCCTAAAAGCAAGTAAAGAAAGCTCCTTTTAAAATCACTTAAGTTATCAATTAATAAAGCTCTTTTTTTGAGAACTTTTATTGATCCATTCTTTAAAGTTTCAAAGATGTAGCTAAATCATGCAGGTTTAATTTATTCATTTCCTGTCAAATAATGGGAATTAAATTATACAGTGCCTCACCTTTTATTAACATGCAACAATTTCTTAATCAGTGTACAGACAAATGTCTTTTTCCCAAGAAGTTATCTGTCAAAATAAAGGACAGGTAACGAATAACAAAAATGCATGTTGTTTTATTAAAGGAATTTTTAAATATGAATTAAAATATAGGCATAATATATGAAAATATTGACATTGCATATTAATCCATGTAGCCTACCCGCCTAAAACAGGCTACCACTTTTAATGCTCTGATGCAAAGTAAACCACAATTTGTTTTGAATAATATAACACATAATTAATATAATATAAATAATACTGCACACCTTTTAAATGTATCAAATATAAAATATGGTTTAATACCATGTAGCTTAGAGAAAATATAATCACAGGCTCAGGCACAGGATTGACATTTATCCTGCTTGAATTCGTTCTAAGAAATCCACATAACTTCATAAATACCAAACTTTCATCTGTGAATATTACATATTAAATATATTACATATTTTAACTATAATATTTTTCTTTCATTTTCCGTGACTGAAGCAGTCAAATGTAACGAATCAAGCGAGGCAAAACTATTTGCGAAAATGTGCTTTGATGAGCTTGTTTGATAACTTGTGGTTTAAAGGGTTAGTTCGCCCAAAAATGAAAATTGTGTCATTAATAACTCACCCTCATGTCGTTGCAAACATGTAAGACCTCCGTTCATCTTCTGAACACAGTTTAAGATATTTTAGATTTAGTCCGAGAGCTCTCAGTCCCTCCATTGAAGCTGTGTGTATGTATACTGTCCATGTGGAGGTAAGAAAAACATCATCCAAGTAGTCCATGTGACATCAGAGGGTCCGTTAGAATATTTTGAAGCATCGAAAATACATTTTGGTCCAAAAATAGCAAAAACTACGACTTTATTCAGCATTGTCTTCTCTAACGTGTCTGTTGTGAGAGAGAGTTCAAATCAAAGCAGCTGGTTATCTGGTTCGCGAACGAATCATTCAGTTCACCAAATCGAACTGAATTGTTTTAAACGGTTCGCATCTCTAATACGCATTAATCCACAAATGACTTAAGATGTTAACTTTTTTTTTAATGTGGCTGACACTCCCTCTGAGTTCAAACAAACCAATATATCATGAAAAAACTTGGAAATCTGCGTGTGATGACGATTTTAATGTGCTTTCTCTCTGCTGCTTCTGTACCGCTTTAACATACTGTATACACACTGTAGAAAGAGTACATGTGAACCTGTATAATGTATAACAAATCTATTTCAACACCTGAGGCACTGCTACAATTAGGCCCAATCCCAATTCTACCCCTTAGCCCTTACCCTTGAAGGGGTAGGGGTGTCTCG